>NW_027315723.1:34115569-34223069 GCF_026437365.1 Eucyclogobius newberryi
GACTCTGCAGTCGTGCACTGTACAGCGCTGACTCTGCAGTCGTGCACTGTACAGCGCTGACTCTGCAGCCGTGCACTGTACAGCGCTGACTCTGCAGTCGTGCACTGTACAGCGCTGACTCTGCAGTCGTGCACACGTGCACTGTACAGCGCTGACTCTGCAGTCGTGCACTGTACAGCGCTGACTCTGCAGTCGTGCACTGTACAGCGCTGACTCTGCAGCCGTGCACTGTACAGCGCTGACTCTGCAGCCGTGCACTGTACAGCGCTGACTCTGCAGCCGTGCACTGTACAGCGCTGACTCTGCAGCCGTGCACTGTACAGCGCTGACTCTGCGCTGACTCTGCAGTCGTGCGCTGTACAGCGCTGACTCTGCAGTCGTGCGCTGTAAAGCGCTGACTCTGCAGCCGTGCGCTGTACAGCGCTGACTCTGCAGCCGTGCACTGTACAGCGCTGACTCTGCAGCCGTGCACTGTACAGCGCTGACTCTGCAGTCGTGCACGCCACGTCCAGATCGTCTGTGAAACTGATTTATTTTAACTTTGTATTTGTTGTTTGGTGTAGTTCTTGTCATGGCCTGGAGGTTATGACATCTGCAACGTCAACATTCGTCCACAATATTAAATATAATTCATTCCTAAACTGAAAAAAGTCGTGAAAAGTTTTTCCCTTTTTTATAAGTTAGAAATTTTGGAATATTGAAAATATTAATATTTTGTCTTAAATTCTAAATTACCTACATAATAGTGGTGGAATGTTTAGGTATTATGTAGTTTACTTAAGAAATACATTTTTTTTTACTTTTACTTCACTTTATTTGAGAGCAGATATTTGTATGTTCTACTTCTAAAAAGTACTTTTTTAGAAGGAGTAATATATTTTATGTTATATTATATTTTTGCACATTTATTGTTTGAGTCGACTTCCCAACTTAGAGCCAACAAAAATATACAAACAATAAAAACAGCAATACTTTTACTTTTGCTTTTGTAATTTCCTGCACCAGTATCTGTACTTTTATTTACTGCTAACATAAATAGTACTCCACCACGGCAACAAGTCTACAATGTTTGTATCTATTGTTATTGTCCCCCAGGACTTCCAGGGCCCCGGGACAAAAAGATTTACTTTTACACCAAAAAGAGTCAAGTTAAGTAGTATGAAAAGGCTCGATACTTGACACCACAATTATAATAAAAATACTATTTTAAACACCAAATGACAGTTCTTTCTATGTGGTCTTACACTAGTTGTAGGAAAGGTAAAATTTAGTCTTGTTTTTTTATTTGTATCAATACTTGTTCAGACGAGTATCTACTAGCTTTTGTATTGATTACCGGTAGTATCTGATTTATTTAAATACTTTTGACAACCCTAACATATATTGCAATTTTTCTAACAACAAATTCCCTCAAATGCCTCCGAAGTGTGGCTGCTTTCATGGCATTCAAACTTATCTGATGCATGAGTCATGTTGCAATCAAACAAGCTCTATATGTTCATGTGGAGTCTTTAACATCTGCAAGTCTCTGAAAAGCCCCATGCTTCGTTTTATGCTTCCTCTTTCAACCTCAAATGGTAATATATTAGGTTGAGCTCTGCGCAGTGGTCAGTGTACGGCGTTTCGCAGGGTGGAGACGTGGCTCATGTAACAAGTGGTCGAAGAGGAAAGAGTGCATAGTGAAACATCCCATGTACAATAATACATCTGGGTGGAGGCTGGCGCTTTGACGGACAGCGAGCTGCACTGGTGTCTTTAGGTACTTTCCTCTGAACGGAAAGGCCCACGGAGGCTGTCAGTCAAGAGCAGGGGATGCAACGCCCCCCACAACATCCAAGAGTGTGTTGTCTTTGCATTTTCAATTTGTACTTCTTCAAATTCAAAGTCAAACGTATGTACAGTATATTTGCTGCACTGCCTCCGGCTGCTCTTGGCTTTGCTCTGACGGAAACTTCTCCAAAGTGTCGTCCTTCTGGCCTCACATGCTAAACTTTTTTCACAACATATAGTAGATCATTTATTTTTTACAATCTGCTAGTCTTTATCAGTTGGTAAAGGATGTGGCACAGACTCTGTTTGAGCTGTGAGTATAGACTAGAGAGATATACAGTGGTAGAAAGAGTACTGAACATGTGTACACAATTACAAGTACTAGTTCTGCTGCCAAGATTTAAAGAAGTAAAAGTAAACGGTAGTAAAAAAAACTTTTCTTGTTACTTTTTAATGCAATTTTAGCAGCATTTTGGATGAGGTGCTGTTTTGAGTGTTTGTCAGGGCACAGCAGATACAGCAGTGAAATTACTTTTAGTTTTGTCGGTGTAATCCCTCATTCGTCCAGGCGTGTTCCATAGTAGAAAAAGCTTCAGTTGTAGTCATCTGGACTCAGTTTGAAAAAATAGACGTTTCGACTCTCATCCAAGAGTCATTGTCAATAAAAGAGGAGGTAGAGGACCAGGACCAGGACATTTAGATGCTAATCAGGTACTCAGGGTGGTTGAGCCAGGGTCTCACAAAGACAAAGAGGATTCTAATAGCCCATTAAGATTCTGAATAGGCTAGCTCGGTAGATACAAGGGGGGAATTTCTGTTGAAACAAACAACTCTTTCTACTTCAGGAAGGCTCCGCCCAATGGGCGGGTCTTACCACAGAACAGTATTAATATCGGAGTTCGCGATCTAAATTCTTTTATTGACAATGACTCTTGGATGAGAGTCGAAACGTCTACTTTTTCAAACTGAGTCCAGATGACTACAACTGAAGCTTTTTCTACTACTTTTAGTTTTGTTTTAAACTCAATTACAAGTACAGATACTGGTTCAAAAATCTACTTGAATTACTCTAAAAATGTACGTTTTTGTCATTAGTTACTTTCCAACTCAGGAGATATATGTCGTAACTGTTGTTTTTGGAGATACACAAATTAGAATATTGAGTACGTTGTCTACAAATAAAACGGTTGAAAATGACCTCAAAAAGAATCTCCCAATCAAAGAGACTAATCTGACATTTCTGCACTTTTGTGGCTGATTTTATGGTTTATTTCTATGTTGTGGGACATTTTAACCTCAACCAAGACATTTACCGGCACATTTTAGCACATTGTAAAATACTAAAATCTAAATATCGTTTTGTCAATACAGCCCACCTACAATACTCAGCTGAGGGCAACAAAAATTGGTCTGAGGGCCACACTTTTCCCTCAGGCCACAGTTTGGACAACCCTGGTCTTCTCCAAGCGTCAGAGAAAAACAACAAACCTTTAAAAAAAATTGATCGTTGGAAAATTTGTTCTGGTTGATGAACACGTGGCGATTTGTATATTCTTCGACATGTGACAAAGGATGTTAAACGCTGAAGCAAATCACGTTTCCCCTTTTGTCCTTGCGCAAAGTTCACAGTCTATTTCAGTCTTGACTTGTGTGAACGCTTGCATAATGTAAGTCTGCAGCACGACGTAAACACTTCACTTCTGCATTAAGAAGGCTTCGGTAATCTGCAGAAATATGAGGCAGTGTTATGTCAGACGCAGTTAACATACAGACACAAACAAAGCACAACTTAAAAGAACTTCAAGTGCATATGACAGGTGAGACTACGCATTTCACGAAAACGTATGGTGACGATGATGAGATTTTACTGAAACGTTTGCATGTTATTCCCCCGGTTTAACGTTTTATCATACAACTTCCTTGTTGGATGCGAGCAGCAGATGTGGTACATGGTAATTCTACAACTGTTACCAAGCAACCATATTGTAAACAAGAACCAAATAAATAATCCCTATAAATGGACACACAATAGTTGTGCAGTGACAATTGATAATACATAACATCTTTATTTGGTGTCAGTTGTGTTTAAATTGGCACTAATCTCTAATTTTAAACTTAAACTGCAGCTTCACCACAGTAACGCTTTACACCAGGCACCGGCCCACCAAACAAAGTAATAATTAGAAAAACACGAGAACATGTCAGAATACGTGTGCGTGTTGTAATCCGTGAGGCTCCTCCGTGTTTTTAAAGTCCACACAAGAGGCTAGCTTCCATCGTAACTTCATACGAGCTACTTCACATTTAAATACACTTGCAGATACAGACCTAGCGCCCTCTACTGATTTCACGATAACTAAGGTTCTGAAATGTTTCAGAGACTAAAGTACTTCAAACACCTCTGCTAAGGTCTCCTTAGCAGAGGTGCTAAACTAAGTTAGTTTAAATTAGCCTGAATAGTTAACATAATTTATCAGTACATTATTGTTCAAATGCATCCAGCATGTAATTATTAAATTATTATGTTATATATTATAATATAATAATTTAATATATTATTATATCCGACTGTGAGACAAGCTGAAAACTGATGGTTGAAAACTGAGATGCTGTGTCAATCAAATAAACGAAGCGTGACAGTGAGACAGTATTGTGATTTAAATGCATTGTATTGTGATTTAAATGTAATTTCCAATGTCTGTAAAGGACTTTGACTTGCATGTTGCACAAATTGTGCTTGATTTATTTATTTTGATGTATTTAAGTACTTTCTGCTGTACACTTGCATAAATAAATAGTAAAAGTAGCCTTTTGTCCACACCCAAGGCCTTCTGCAGAGAACATGACAAACCAGGGTGGGCCCATTCACTCACAGCCCACAAAGAGCAAAGGTGGAGTCGAGGATGAGAGATTCTTGTGGGCGTGTCCTGTCAAAGTGCTGGCTTAAGTCTCTGAGGCCTTCAAAACAATGGGGCGGAATCACCTGCACAGCATACAAAAGCCACACAGCACTTTACACAGGCCATTAAACAGGCTTTTCATGTGCCGTCAAAACAATGACTCGCTACAGCAGCTATGGACGTCTGGAGCACAGAGAACTGACTCTGAGGGGCTGCTCGGATAACTAAAGAAAAGCAAGAGTAACTGTTAGAAATTGGCTTCATAATCTGATACAGAAAAAAACTCACACAGTAGTTTTTTTAAGTTATAAAAAATTAAAAGCTAAATATCAGCTTCAAAGAAAGAATTAAGTAAAAATGGAAGTGAAGTCTGTCGTTTTAACAGCCAAACCCCCTGTAAAAACAGTAATTTATATTTTGCTTAGCTTATAAAAAGATAATACCCTTACTACATATTTACACTGTTTACAATGGTGGCATTTACCTGTAGCGTGTACTTCAAAGTCCAATCCAAACAGTAGGATTTGCAGATCAACATTTTGTATTTTGTCCATCGCAATCAATATAAAATGAGCACAAAGGCCTCAAATACAGAACAATATAGAACGACTCAAACATGCATAAATAAGAGAAGTGTTGCATCATACAACTCAAGAACAGCAGGAGAATAGAAACATGCAATAAGCTCAACTTTAACACAGACTGTGCAGCTAGAGCTAAAATATAAGACTACAAAGCTGTTATGTACAGTAAGTGGCTATGGTTGTGTTCAGTGCTGCATATAGACGGAATAAATAGAAAGTAAAGTGACTTAACGGTATTATAATGTTATGTACAGTTATGTTCGGACTATGATTATGTCCAGCGCAGCCAATGGACAAGAATAAATGTGCAGATAAAGTAACGTCAGCAAATTGTTCCAGAGATAATTGAAGTTAGTTACAGTATTGCACAAGATTAGTGGATGACACATGAACAGGAGTGTTTGCAGTAAAAACAAGGTCAAATAAGTTTGTAAAAGCTAATAATGAGGGAGCACTGTTATAGTTTAAAAAACGTCTCCATGGGGTCATTCTGTCCTCTTCGTTTGTTCATTCACTGATCAGAGTTTTCATGGTCAGGAAACACACGCGATATGAACATGTTAGTGCACCTCTTAATGTGTAACCATAACTATTTCAGTGTATTCAGTTATGTGTTCAGGGAGGGAGCAGTTGGATTTTAGTTATATAACAATAGTTATATAACAACAATTAATGGATGTGACACACAGTTAAGCATGTTTTTACAGTTAAGCGTGTTTTTACAGTTAACAAAAGAACCGGATAACGCACCAGAACAGGTTGAGTCTGTTTGAGATGTAATATACTTAAATGGACTCAACCTTTGTTCTTTTTACTGTTAGAATAAACAATTGTGAACCGTTTTAATCAGCAAATACTGCTGTGTCACTGTGTTACTTCTCAAAAAGTGGCATTCAAAACTTCCTCGGAAGTTTGGTGTCAATGACAAAAGAGAAGGTGTGGTGATGCCTGGATTTGGCACACAGTGTTCTTTACCTTCAGCTGGGAACAGGGAAAATAACAGTAAACACGGTGTCCCCGCTCGTCAAACCAGGTGAGATAAAGGTGTTTTGTTGAGCACAATACATATGAAGACTACAGGAAGCAACCTTGTTTTTCCTCCAATTGTTACTTGGAAATCCAATTAAAAGTTGCATAAAAACCTATTACAAAAGTACATGTCTTCAGTATACAATGAAACAGCGCTACATCCTCAAACGGCCTTGTGTTCTAATTGGTTGTTCCTGTTAAACCCTTTCCAATTTCAATTACTTTTTGCGTGCTTTGTATTTAATGTCTAAAATTGAACTTGTATCTTGGGTGTTGTAAGGTTAAATAAATGTTGTAAGGTTAAATAAAGGTTATAAGGTTAAATAAAGTTCAAATTGAGCTGGATGTTGGTTTTCCTCATCATTAGTTTACTAAGAGTTGATTTTGATTGATTCATTAATGCTTGAATAATACTTTATTGTAAAAAAAAGGTCATACAATAAAGACATTTTAAAAAGCCTTTCCCTTGTAATGCGCTGCACAGACGTGTCGGAGCCTCTCAAAGTGCCACGCTGTATCAATAGGTCTAAATAATGTTGCAGAGAAAACCCCATTTCTATTAGTAAGCTATTTAAATCAGTATTGCGGTAGAAGCGCTCTAGTTTGACGCGATAAGTAGCCTACAAAACAATTTAACATGCTCAGAACAATAAGACCATACTTAAATGTTGGCTGGCCGTATACTTTTAAATCAAGCTGTAGTTAAGGCGGGCTTAGGCTGTAGTTTTGGACCATAGGGGATCTCCCATGACGCACAGTGCCTCCCTGTCTCTCCGCTGTCCCGTACACGTCTCACTGTCCCACTGTTCATTTTCTTTTTCCGTTATTTCAAGTCGTTACCTTCTTCATGTCTGTGTCTGAGCTTTCTTTGTGTTGGATTCTTTCCCCAGCTGCCTGATTTCCTTGCATTCATCATGATTAGTTGTTGCTTATATAATGAAATTGCACCATCACTATCATTATCGTCATTATTTAATTTAATGTTTTTTATTTTAACATATCTGGAGTAATTTGCATCTGTCAAGCATTGGGGCTGTCTATAAATCGGTTGATGGCATCTCAGTCGACCAAATTTTTCGACCAAAAGTTTTATTAGTTGTCTTATTATATTATCAGGATTTACATGGACAACAACAAAAGGCAAAGAGCTACAGTTTTGGGAGTGACTGGACAGTTTAATCTGCCTTTTCACGTAGTCGACCAAGAATTTCTTTAGCTACTACAGCTCTATAAATATGGATGGCCCCCTCCGACCGAACAAACATATGGCAACTTTAAAAAACTGTCCATGTGGTTCTACTAATCCTGCTCTGCATTGCTTGTTTTACTATGTGCATTCATGCAGTTGACCTTTGTGACCTTACATGAATAAATAAGCGTTCTTAACAGCTGCATGCACATCACCATTAAAATATATATATTTGGTGTTACATTTTGAATTGCTCTGCTAACTGCACTAATCTTAAATTGCTCTGAAAAAATGTATTGGTCATTTAGGGCAACATAGACATTCATATAAATAATAAAAATAGAAAAGAGAGCTTTTTAAAAAGTTGGTAAGTTAGTGTTTATTTTACTAGTCAAACAATGATTTATTCTGTATTTGGAGATTTTTTAAAAGTCAATTTAACAATTTTAAACTACCGTACATGCCAAACAGAGGGAATTAATTGAAATTACACTAGTTCTATTTAGAGATCACGTTATGGTATATATCTCATTTTGTTTTAATAATGGGGTTGTTTTTGAGCTAAAACCTGTATTTCAGCAATTATTAAAATACTCAGCTGTTATAAGATTATTGTGATTAATCAGTTTAATTAGTGTATAGTCATATTATTTCAGATGCAAAATAGAACAAAATATCAACATAATATTAATACATTGAGCTCAAAACAGACTCCAGAATCTTTAACTATCTTAAAGTCCTAATAAAAGGAAAACTCCCTACATCCTGCAGGAAACTCCCTTCTCCCCTCGTCCTGCAGCAGCCCACGCAACAACCAAACAATGTATTTTTATCCATTTGTGCAAATTTAACCAACTTACCAGCACAGATCATCTTAAATTGCTATTTACATTTTGGCGAGCTATTTAGGCAAGTGTAAGCCTGCGGAGGGAGATATTTGCATGTTTCGTTTGTCATCCTGAGGTAAGTTTGAATCCCGCATTACTAAATAGAGTCTGGCGGCTGAGCGCTTGTTATGTCTCACACGTAACCCGCCCTTTCATCTTCTCCTTAAACGTCCTCGACAAAAAGAACCCTGTGACGTCTGAAGTGGCAGTGTTTTTGTCAAAGGTTCACGGCGCAAGAGGCATGAGAGCAGCAACAAACAGAGAAAGAATGGAACAAAGGCACAAGGTCCTGAAGGACTGAAAACATGTTCAAGGAGCACTACGGAGCTTTTCCGGTCTGCCACCTGTTTGTCTCCATGGAAATGTTCTTACATATTACATCCTTGAATGTTCCACAGCTTGGCATTAAACATATCCTGCATTTAGGTGTTTTTATAAAAAAAATATATTATAAATATATTATAAAGACAGACAAAGATTTGTCTTTAATGTGCAGCAAATGTTCTCTCCATTTTCCCTGGAGAGAACTGACACAGACAATAGTGTGGATTGAATTGTTGGATACCAAATATCGATATATGGATACTGACAGAGGTATCGGAAAGTATCAATACTCATGCAAAAATATCAATGCTTATAATTTCTCCCCCAAAAATATATTTTTTAATGCATTTTGTTTTTATTTTAGAAATATATTGTACATATTTTAGGTTAAAGGAAAATAATAATGACCAAATTGTTCATAGTTGAGGAGTTTCAATGCATTTTAGTACAAAACCCATTGGTATCGGTATCAGAGGTGGGTGATTTTTTTTTTTTTTTTGGAACAAACATCGGATTTGAGACTTTGGTAGGCATAAAGAAATCAGCAATAAGATGAAAACCAACCAGTGCCCTACATGGTACAGTTCCGCATAGATTTTTAAAGGAAAAATATCTATATCATCAGCATTATTCATATTGTTATTGGCCTTGAAACATGCTCTTGAGTACCTTTACTTTAGCATCTCATGTTTTAGAAGAAAACAAAAGAGTCACTCTTTTCCCACGCTAGAAAATTACTCTTGGCTCCATCTACTGGCAGCAGAGGGTGATACATACGCAGGACAAATAAATGCTAATGCAGCCACATAGTTTTCGTGATTGTCATTTGAGTCTGGTGATGATTTATGAACTTATAATAGCGCAGAAGGTCTCAGAGGCACATCATAAACATCACACATGGAGGAAATGTGATTTTGACACTCGAAGGGAGGGGACTTTCTAACCAAGATTCATAAAACAAGTGTGAATAAAGTAAAATTCCACTAAAAGTATGTTTTTGATGACAGAACAATGTTATAACTAACAGCTCAAAAAAGTCAATTTTAGACATATTACCGGTATGTGTCCTTTAATGTAGCAATAGGGGCCAAAATCAGCATAAATTCTAATATAATAATAATTTAATCAATCAATCAATCAAAATATTGTATTGGACAAATTGCGCCAATGTAGCAGGCCACAACATTATGTCTTAATACTTGTTGGCAAATGTAAAGAACATATAAACAACAACAAAAAAGTAATAGTTGTATTTTGCTGTTTCATTAAAATGAATGGGATACAATGTTTACACAACTATTCTACGTCTCTACAGGCATCACTCATTTCTGACTATTAAAACTGAATTTACTGAAAGATACTAAAGTGGACTGGAAAATTCTGACTATATTTGTATGTAGACCTACCCTGGTGGTTCTGTACAAGCATTTTGGACTTAATCATTACAATTTTCAGAAGTTAATATGATATTTGCTAAATTATCACAGCCTTCTTCTTATTGAACACAAATGTCCTCCAAAAGTAATTCCGTAGAATCTGTTCCTCTGCGGTTCACAACACACATGCAGGGAACATTAGACGGAAAACAGGGAGAGAGGCACTCAAGCTTGTCATTGTCCCGAGTTGGATTGAAGGGGACCAAGGGGGAAGAAAAAATAAAAAAAATAGTGGAGACGCACAGTTGAAGCCAGGAATTCCCCCAATAAGTTCAAACACTTGCAGATGTGCGCTGGGCTGCTGCTACTGCCCACATCTGCGCCTAGAAATCGTCAACCGTATTCCCTCCCGTCCAAACTCATCCGTCTGCTGCGACGACTGGAAAAGACATGCAGCCGCGCACATGCTAGGTGTAAAGTGGCACATCCGCGGTGCAGTGCATGATGGGAGGCCTGCGAAGACCATTATCACGCCGTCTGGAAGGAGAGACTTGGCCGAGGGAAAGTTTGGGGGATTTCAGAAGACGGAGCAGCGGAGGAGCAGTGCTACTGGAGGTCATGGCTGTAACAAGCGGCACGCTGCTGACTATTCTATTATTACTCAGCCGCACGAGGCCTTGAAAGATAGGTTTATGGAGCAAAACGATATTTGAAGAATCAGAGTTTAGGAGTGTTTAAGTATGACGGGCAGAAAGCTGGCTGTTCTGAGAAATTACACCACATCTTTTATGTGCATTTTAAATCTGCCCACTACTGTATTATTGTAACTTCAAACTGCGGTTTGTAGAAATCAAACTGCAACTACCCTGTTTGGAATCCAACTCTGTAGTCTATGGATATTGTAAGTTTAAAGTAACTGCATAGACCCTTCCATGAGTGACGGGTTTAGGATATCTGTGCACGCTCGCTGGAACTGATTCAAACGCTCTATCCCGTTCATTTTAACCAAGCAGCAAATTAATAACATTAACAACAATTATGACGTTTACAGGCAGCAGAGAAAAACTTGTTGTTGCTACAATATTTCAACTCCACTTTCCATAAATCACAAATTAATAGGATTTGTGGTGCTTAGTAAAACAAAAAACTAAAACATTCCTTGTCAAACTGTAGCTACATTTTTGATGCATTATTGTCCGGCATAATGTTAGCATGTAGCTTATGCTAATTTTGGCACAAATCGCTCACAGCAATAATCTGCACAAAATGCTTCGTCTTCTCAAAACGAGGCTCTGGTGTCACTTCCGTGGGGTCGAGAGGTTGTACAGCAAGTCACCAAAACAGCCCTGGTTCTTTGTAGTTTGTAATGTTTGGAGGCTAACGCTAACGCTAACCCTCCCACTCAAACTACATTGGCGCCATTCCAGAGTGTTACTGGTATGCTAACGTATGTGCTACATTTAAATAATGACCATATTCTACTGTGTTTTCTTTGACCTAAATTACACACATACTTAGATGTCCCCTTTTACTTGGGACAGTCCCAGTTTTGAGGCCTGTGTCCCATATCCCAACAGATGTCCCAGTTTTAAACCTGATATGTCCCAGTTGTCCCTGTTTGTGACCACTTTGAAACCTGCCAACTGTAAAGTTGGGGATGTGCTGTTGTTGCTTTAGCCAAAATAGAAAAATTTAGAGCATTAAAATTGCATATAAATGTATTATAAACTGAGTCACAGTGAGCCGTGAAAGAGGTGAGAGTGAGACCGAGGGCATAAGAATTTACTTAATTACCTGCACAATTTCATTAATACGTTCCACCCCAACCAGGGCAGTTTTTAAGTTTGAAAATCTGGTCACCCTAGTCATACTGTTTGATGTTAAAATGAATGATACAAACCCTTACTTCATAATCCACTCTAGTGTCCATGCAAAACGGGTTAAATTGGGAGTTTTCCAAACATACTTCAGTCGACGATATGAATGCGTCTAAAAGCAAATCTTCATACCAAGCATTGATACTATCTAATAATTGATTTATGTAGTTGGTTTATCTGACAAGCCAAGAACGCAAGATACAATCCTGAAAACTTTAAAGCTGTTGAGATACTGTCCTAACATTAGCCAGACTTGTTGGAGCCAGCCCTGTCTCAATCTTGGACATCAGCTGATCCTTTAGTCCATTATTAGCCGTCTGCGTTCTTATGCATCTCTAAATGCACTACAATTATCTCCGCCCCAAATAGCTCATACCTTTATTTAGTAAACAGTGAATGACTGAGCACACACGTGACACTACTGGGCACATTTAATCCATACAGCATGTTTCCAGCTATTAATATCAGTAATATTTGCATAATAAGAATTGACTTCTAGCCAGTTGCAATTGTTGACCTCCCTTCCTTGACCGACCTGATTCTCTTGTTTGTACTTTTGAAGAAACAAAAGCAGGCGGTACGTCGTTTACATGTGCTCACACACTCGCGCGCGGCGGGAAATTCCCAACAAAATTCCACTCCGCCAGTCCTCCGCGAGTGCATTCCTGCGTCTTCTGAACGTCTCCAAGCTGAAACGAAAGTCAAAATTTACAATCTAGGGGCAGTTTTTGAAGCTCTGTACAGCCTGCAGCGGGCAATAAATCTTTGGAGATGGAGGATATTGCATGTAAGACAATCTCCCGGGCTGAATGTCACGGATGTAATTTGTGATGAGGGGGGGAAATGGGGGGGTGCATGAAACAACACGCACAAAGTAAAACACAACAGAAAAGGGTTTAACAAAAGATCAAGTGAGATCATTGCAAGAACAAGTTGCTATGTGTGGCCCTTTGTTCTGTGCAGTCATATTTAAAAAGTGCTATTCCTTTTCCTTTATGCACCATTGAGATGATTGTGACATTTTGCATTTTTTCGTTGAGAGATCTGCAGCATAAGAAAGACAATACAATACAGCATCTTAATTATGATTATTATTATTTGAAATATAGCAATAGTTTGATTTAACAAAGCCAATCCAAGTTTTGCATGGATAAAATGTTTTATTTGGTTCCAAAAAAATTCTGCAGTGTTACTTTCTTTCAAAAACAGGCTGCATTTGGAGTAGTGATGGGAAGTACCAGTCATTTTGTTTCGATACGACATCTAATAGGGTAAGTATTGTGATATTTTTATTAAAACCTTTTCGCTGATTGGTTGAAGCGTCACAAGAATAGAAGAAGAAGAAAAATCTAAATTGTGTGAGAGAAAAGGACAGACATCTTTTCTGTCCATAAATGCACAAAACGCCTCTTTGTGCACATTTTCAGTCTGTATTTTCACTAAAATAGGTCAAAGTACATCCGTCGGCGTTGCCATGTTTGTTTTGGTCTGTTTGGGCCTGACAACAAAGACTATGTGAACTGCCAAAGCTTTTTTGACTTTATCATGCTGGAAAAGTTACTGAACCTCATTTGCAATAAATAATTTTGCTTTAAAGAGATTCTGTTCTAATGATCTAATGCAGGGCTCACTCACCTGTGCAGCTCTGGTATGGCGACTGCAACTATTCTGTATCATTAAAACTAGGAGCAGGGCTCAGGCCAACATACTTTCTTGGAGCAGAAGTTTCTCAACGTCAATATTTTGCATGTCTACAGAAACTTCTTCGTGACTTCTTCTTATCATAAATCAACAGCTCTTGTACTTGAATCCAGATTGTGGTTTCCCCAACGCATTTTTGCTCTTCAAAATCCAACCACAGTACAACAAAATAGATCTCATATCACATTTATTTGGGAGAAGTTCTCTTTCCAAATTCCCCCTGCATTCCCCTCTATGACTTCACTGCACAGTGCCGCAATTTAGCCCTAATCCAAGCCGACTATCTAACATAAGCAAACAAGCTCGATGGGAGTGTGTTTTCCATTTTGCCGACAATATGGACGTTCAATTAATGCACGTACAAGACTGAAATAGGGGGATTTTTATAGGCGTTTTATTGGGGCAGTGTGTAAAATGACTCATTGCAAACTTGGACCAAAGTTTGAATTTAGCGTGCCACAAGAGTGTCCGTCAAACAGCGGTTCTTTTCCAATTTAAAGAGTTAAACAGTAATACAATAGTGGGGTTGTTCAAGTTTGTATGGTCAGGAGCATCACTTTTATTAATTGTGCAGTTGGTTGGTTTGGCCACAGAACAGTTGGCGTCTGTGCAAAACAAGCAGGGTGTGCCACATCCAGCTTCTATCCTAAAAAAATAAATCTGATTTCTGTCATTTTTGGGTCCGCTAACTACTGAAGCAAATACAGATGAATAGAAACACATATTCATTTCCAAAGTCGGCTCACATTGTGTTTTTTTTTAGGTCTAAAAGGAGTAATTCCTTCATATTGGATTTAAATTTAATCATTTTGTATTGTCTCCTCCAAAAGCCTCCTTAATCCCTGTCATTGCATCAGAGGATCAGTTTGCACTTGATGTTGTTTTGGGAGCCCATTTTAGTCCTGATGTGGACTTGGGTTTGTGCTGTTTAGTTTTGTTTTTAGTCGTGGTTTAGTCCCAGTTTTGATTTAGGGAATGTGCAGCCAAAGCCAGGGAGGAGCGATCGAGCTGGTTTGGCCATTGAAGAAGCAGTGAGCACATTGAGATAACAAACCAGAGATTAGAGCTCCAGGAAGTCTAGGGAATGTATAGATAGAGGACGTTTGACACATGTTTCATTCAAATGTAGTGAAGGTGATTAAAAGTAAGATTTTGCCTATTTCTTTTCCTGTTAAAATGTAAAATTGTTTCTTCCAGGTTTGACATGTGCTGCAGATGTGACATTGTGTAGAGGTAATTCCACAACTGTAACCTAGCAACTGTACAGTAAACAATGGACAAAAAACATATAAATTACACAACAGTCCTGATTTGACAAATAATTATACATGATAACACCTATATTTTGTTAAATTACAAGAAAGACAGGTCAATCGTGTCGCACATTGATGACATAGATAGAGGGATTATGTTTTAGAAATACATTCAACTATTATATTTACCACAGGGACTACCCCACCAAACAAAGTAATAGTTAGAAAACAAAAACAAGAAGCTTTTATAAGCACTCACGCACGGATATGACAACGTGCACGGAGAAAGATCTGTGGAAACATCTGAGAAACAAACTATAAAAATAGGTGAAGGTGCGCCGCAACTCTTGTGTCGCACATTAAATTCAATTCAAAAATTTTGAATTAGTAACAGTCGAGAGAAAATGTTTTGACCAAAGCAGGTCAGTAAGCCAAACACCTGACACCGAAGTCGATGCTAATGTAGAGTGACAGTGGAAAGGAGAAATATGAGGGTTCACTAAGTCTCATCAGCTGTAATTGAGACACATACGGATTCTGTCTGAAGTTCACTTTTCAAACACGTCCAAGAGAATTGACCAAAAAAAACAAAAACTGGCCCATGAACTAAGAAAAGAGTCACATGTCAAATTGTACACATCTAAACTACAGGGTTAATGTTTTTATGCAGAATAAGACAGGATATTTGGTTGTTTATGCGCTTCTAAATTGCAGCTTTGGCGATTTGCTAATTTCATGCATTCAAATTGTGATTCGATTGTGATTAATCGTGCAGCCCTAAATTCAGAAAACATGTTCAATAAAATGTGTTACAAATGTTCAGTGCATAGGGGACAAGAAGGGGTGTTCTTCAGCCGTCACAGCCTCAGGAAATGATTTAGCGGATATTTGGGGAATCCCTGAATATTCTGGGACAAAAATAAGGAAAATAAATTCATAATAAGCTGCTATTATGCCACAGGAATATGTATTAAACACTTAAGTCCTCTTACTAAATCATTTTAAGACAGTTTTGTTGAATATATTTCTATCTCAAATGCAAACAGTCGTTGTAAACCTCAAGGTGAAACTCAAAAACATCCAACACCCTTTCACTTTTACAATGTAGTCTACTAAATGCAACTGCTCCAAATCAGTTGCAAAATTGCGCTGCAGTTTTAGCCCGTTAGCTCCTGATTCATTCCCTGGTTCAGTCTTTCTCAGTGACAGCCAGAGCAAACGAGCCCCGGGCTGCAGGCTTCTGTTGCATGGGTAAAAAAACACCGCTGCCGCCTGCTCAAACCCTGAGCACCACTGTCGCTGCTATACATCACATAATGACACACACGCCACAAGCCAAGTGACTGTCCCGGACACAATGAGCTGTGAGTGATGGGAGAACCTGATCGTTAGGGCTGGAACTGGACGGCTGCAGGAATCAGGGTTTCCCCAAGGTCTTAAAGTGGAATTACCCAATTTCACAAGCAATATTTCTAGTTTTAGTTGATGGGTTTCCATGGTCAAGTAGCAAAGCTTATACAGTTTTTTAATGCAGTGGTTAAAGCTTTTAATATTAAGAAAATACAGTATTTAGCTTTCTGAGCAGCAGCCGCTGTAATCGAGGTTTATAACAGGATTACACCAGAACTTAACTAAGGTCTGAACCAGGTCTAAAATTATACTAAACCATAACATAGAGAAGGACGAAACCTAATGATAATTTTTTTTAAAGTACAGTATCTTTTTAATAAAAGACTGCAAATATTGTCAATGTTAATATCCCACTTGACTGGGACATAAAAGTCTAAGTCTAGATTATTTGCACCAGATATACTAGTCTTGATTTGTTGTTTGCCTCTTAAAAAAAAAAAAAAATCTTTTGTGAATGAGACTTTTGTTCAGGTTATCAAGTGCACATAATGTCTGTGTGATCCCTCAGTCGTCCAGGTGGGCTCTGTAGGAAAATAAGCGTTTTTAAAGTGAAAGTCATCCATCTACTCATCCAAGTAGATATAGTTGTTTACAGTAAGGAGTATCTTTTTTTTAGAAACTACACCCACTAACAAAAATACTCCTTACTGTAAACACTATAAGGTGTGTTATTACCAGTGTTCATGATGTCAGATGAAATGAAGAAGCTGCTTGGATGAGTGACAAAAATGTATTCACTCTTAAAACATTTGTCCAGTTACTACAGATCCCATAATCTTTTATTTTGCAATAAGAAATAGAACAAACTTGTCTATGTGTGGTCATGATGCAGAGGGCTCTAAAATGGTCCTTAAAGTCTTGAATTTCCCCTGGACGTGGCCTAAGGCTGCTTTAAGCCTTGCAGACGTGTTGAGGGGGAACGGGCTGCGAAACAGCGGTGCAAAGCCGTGGTTTCGAGTTTCCTGCTGCCCTCTGGCACAGTACTGACAGACGTGTTGACATCTGCGTGTGGTTACGTTACAGTGCTGCTGCTGCTGCTGCTGCTGCTGCTGCTGTTGTTGTTGTTGTTTTGCTCACCTTTGTGTTGTGGCTTTGCAGCATGAGATACTTCTGCAAAACGTAATGCAAGACTTAGAAATGCACGCAACTCGAAACAGCTGTTGACGTGTGTGTGTGTCTTTGTGAAACATCAACAATACTGCTTTAAATGTACTGTTATACTGTAAACCCATTTACACAGAATATACTCTCTTAATCTTGACTGTGAATTAAAAATAATAAAAACATTGTTCAAGTCCTATACAAAAAAGTATCCTATTATAGATCACTAATTTGCACTGCTAGTATTGCTGTATGACATTAATGTATATTTTAAGTAGAAATGAATGTTCTTGGAAAGAGAAGACCACAAAAGTGATGCAATATTGTATTCAAATTGCTTTATACAGCTGTTTGTGTCATGTAACTGGTCTCCCCTGTAACATGTAAAAGAGGTTTAGTGGCAACTAGATTCTTACCAGAAATCTCATCTTCAACTTAGTTCGTTATCCTTGTGTCACTCTTGTGTCTTGTGCCCCAACTACAATGATGCAACATTGCATTTAAACCTTTTACTTTGAAATGAAAGCATCAAATATGTAAGATTAGCCTTTATTGTCTCCGTAGGGAAATTTGTTCTCTACATTTGACTCATTCTTCTGTGCCACTGGAGCGTCTCTTCAGGAGCAGAGACGCTGGGACCCATCTGCAGATCTTGAGCTTGGCTTGGTCAGGACAAACTTCGCTGGAGGATTTTCAACTATTGTGCATGTTTTGGAACATTCATCCACGACTTTGTCCATTTGATTATCAGTTATCAGGCTGAGTACAACATTTGTAACTATGGTGCAACGCATCACAAATGAAACCAAAAGTATGTCACTGCCAAAAGAGAATGTATAACAAAAAAAAGAGAGGGGAACAAAATAAACTGCAAGTATTATTACTACTAGAGGTAAACACTCATCATTTACATTTACTTACTTTTGTACTTGAGTAAAAACTTATGGTTGCACTGTAAGTCTGCATGTGTCAAATACTTTATGTTATTACAATATTAAATGATTTGAATATTTGTGTTTCAGGTATGATTTCGTTACATTATGTTATGTTTTGTTCTTAGAAATAACATTATCCTCGAATTCTAAGTTGTTACGCTCCGCCCGGTGGTCCTGGTGGTACAAGTACTTTGCTTCTGTTAGTAGTGCTAGCTCCTCTGCGACTGTCATAGAGCATCATAGAGCAGTGTTCCTCAAACTGTAGTACATGTACCAGAACTGGTTTTATAGACCTGTTTTCATCTAGATTCAGACCATGTTGGGATCTGGTGATACTTGGATAGCCATTGTCTTAGATGGTGTGTAATGATTGAGAACCACTGCTACAGGGATCTCAGTTTAGACCACAAACACTCCTTCCACTCTCTGTGTCACCACAAACATGCTAAGATTTGGTTCATTCAACTCTCAAAAGCATTTCCAGTCCAGACTTACTCACAGTTCATTCACAGTCAGACATTTTACCAGAACAAAAATCAAAGTGACTTCATTTCAAAAGGTTCACACCAGGGACACAAAGTTCACAAGTCAGTTTCACTTCCATTTGACGCCCATAAGTTAAAAAAAAGGTGTGGTTTGTTCCATCTTTCCGGGGCTCAACATTTTGTGAGAAAATAATGACAAAAAGACATAAAAGGACTGAAGGAGTTAAATGACTTGCCCAATGACAGAACGTCAGAACAAAGTGATTATTCGCCTTGATAAGTTACATTTTAAAACTGACATTGATGGACTTTTAAAATGATTTGCTCTAATTCATGATGATTCATTAATAGTCAAATTGAACGTTCCAATCCATATTTAACGTTTGTAAAATGTTTTTTTCATGATATTTACTGGTCTCCCCCGTAAAATGTAAAAGAGGTTTAATGGCCACCAGATTCTTACCAGATTCTTGTGCCGCTCAGAGGCCGAGTGAATGGCACACATGCCGGGCTCTGTGGTCGTGAGTTTGATACCAGCGCAGACAATTTGCTGAATGCCCTTCCCTCTCTCATCCCAAATTTCATGTTACACTGCAGTCCTGTCTAATTAAGTCTACAAGCCCAAAAATCACTTAAGTTAGTTAGCGTTTAGCTCATATGCCAGTTTAACACCCTAATTAATATTCAAATTAAACACTAAAAGCTTTAACAACTTTTAACAAGGCTTTGACCTAAATGTGGTCAATGGGTTAATACCATTCATAACTTGACTTGACTCATGAATCCGTCAGATCTTTCGGGACTATCCAAGTTGCAATGAGTGAATGACGGCATCAGAACGCTGCCTCCACTGATCATATGTCTATGGGCATCACCTTCTTGTCTCCACGGAGATCAATGCGTTAAATGCCATACTATGGAACATGAAAAGCAAAGTTACAAATAGTGCACCTCTAAAAAACGTACACTGACGCAGGATTGTAACTTGATTCCCATCGTGTTCCACTCTTTTCACCATCTGACTCCAACAACAGCAACAGCAAAAACTGAAAGCCCAGAACAGATTCGCTTCAGTCTTGACACAAAGCAGTACCGACATCTGTGTTACGCATAATCCTCATGAAGAGTGCTACCAGCGGCCGGTCCTTCTCACTCCGGTTAAAGAAAACTGCAAAGTCAATAGACCACAGGACAATCAAAGAGAAGTGCTCACTTTTCCAGACGACGGTAATCACGCCGAGGTCACGGAGCCAGAGCTGTGGTGTGGGTCAGTTCTGTGGGAGTCATATAGGCACTAACCGCATTACATAAACACATTTACAGAGACTTTCCACACCAGACGCTCGTGCACTTTACGTAAAATTAGTGACATTATTTCATAGGCAAAATGGAATACCATCTGCGTGTTGCTTTTATACGTTTAGTCTGTCTGGGAGTTTGTCTGGCGATTTTATTTCACCTTGTTTTTATTGAAATGCAATCCGGAAGTCAATTTCAATCTGGAGGTGCAGGTTTGAGGAGCTAGAATTTCAGATTGAAAATGACTTCTGAACAGCGGTCGAAACACCTCGATTCAAGAGTGTCCCGATTACCTTTGAAACCTTTTCCGCCGTGGACCACTGCAGGACTAATGAGAGTTTATAGTGACTGGTCATTTCAAATCCTTTAATTTGATGTACCAAATAATTAATAATAATACCACCTATGAATTACACACGAGTAACTGAACAGGACTTGGAGAACTCATTTGCACTTTCTGTACTATTCTGAACATCTTTTACTATTAGTAGTATTTGCTTTTTATGGCTAAAGCAACTTCTTAGTTTGTGAATTTTGTTCACTGACAATAGCAATAAAAAATGTGTAATTCTAATTCTGAAATATGTTTCTCAAAAATATGTGCGTATTTAAAATAAACACCCTGACACTGAAAGAAGTGAATCAACAGCAAAATCAGTTTGCTTATTATTGTACACTAAATTATGGAATACAGTGCATCCGGAACAATTTTGTTATGCGTTACAGTCTCCAAAAAGGATTAAATTAATTATTTGCCTCAAAATTGTAAATAATACTCCATAGTGAAAACTTGAAAAAGGTTTAGTTAAAAGTGCACATCAGAGCACAAACCAAGCCCTGAAGACCAAGGAATTGTCTGTAGACCTCCGAGACAGACTTGTATCAAGGCACAGATCTGAGGAAGGGGACAGAAAAGGTGCTGCAGCATTGAAGCACACTAATCTCCATCATGGAAAAAGTTTGGAACCACCAAGACTCTTCCTAGAGCAGGGCCCGGCCAAACTGAGCAATCGGGGGAGAAGGGAGGTGACCAGGAACCTGATGGTCACTCTGACAGATCTCCTGTGTGTGGAGAGAGAACCTTCCAAAAGAACTCTGCAGCACTCCACCAATCAGGCCTGTTAGGAGTGGCCAGACGAAAGCACACGACAGTCCACCTGGAGTTTGCAAAGATTTCAATGCAATTTTTTATTCACAACAGCGGTTGCCTCAAAGGGCAACAGTGAGAAGAACAAAGGAATTATTTGGTTTGATGAAACAAAGATTCAACTCTTTAGCTTGAATAGCAAGCGTCATCACGTGGACAGTACCAGCCCTACGCTGACGACACCCAGATATACCTCACCACCAAATCCACCCAAAACCCTCCCCTCAGCCACATCGAAACCTGCATCTCTACAATAAAATCATGGCTCACTCTCAACTTCCTCAAACTGAACAGTGACAAAACAGAGCTCCTCCTCATTGGCACCAAATCCACTCTCAATAAAACTGGTCCCTTTTCACTCAGCATCGACACCTCGACCATCACCCCCTCTACCCTGGTACGCAATCTCGGTGTCATCATGGACCCCACCCTCTCCTTCACTCCCCATGTCAGCCACATCGTCAAGACCTCATACTTCCACCTCCGCCGCATCGCCAAAATCCGACACTGCCTCACCCTCCCCGCTGCTGAATCCCTCATCCATGCCTTCATCTCCTCCCACCTCGACTACTGCAACTCCCTCCTCACTGGCATCTCCTCCCATTCCCTCCACAGACTCCAAATGGTCCAAAACTCCGCTGCCCGCCTCCTCACCCACACCCGGTCCCGTGATCACATCACTCCCGTTCTCCGCTCTCTCCACTGGCTCCCCATCAAGCAGCGCATAAACTTTAAAATACTCCTCCTCACCTTCAAAGCTCTTCACCACCTTGCCCCCCCTTACCTGTCTGACCTCCTCATCCCCCACCGCCCCACCCGAGCTCTCCGATCCTCCTCCTCTCTCACCCTGACTGCACCAACATCCCGACTCAAAACTTTTGGCGACAGAGCATTCTCCCGAACAGCACCCCGACTCTGGAACTCCCTCCCCCAACCTGTCCGCCACTCTCCCTCACTCACAACATTCAAATCCCGCCTAAAAACATACCTCTTCACCCAAGCCTATGACCTCCCCTACCCCTAGCCTCCTCTACCCCATTGCCTACTCTTCTACCCCCTGTTACATCCCCATCTTTTTCTCTCTACTTCTTCTGTCTTGTTCATTTTATCTGTGTATTAATGTGTATTGTACGTGTTGTCCCCCTGTCTGTAAATACCCTCCCCTTTTTTATATATGTTCAGCGTCTTTATATAGCGCTTTTCACTGAAAAGCGCTATATAAATAAAAGTTATTATTATTATTATTATTATTATTACAGTGAAGCATGGTGGAGGCAGCATCGTAATGTGGGGATGTTTTTCAGTGGCAGGAACTGAGAGACTAGTCAGAATCAACAGAAAGATGAATGCAGCAGTGTACTGAGACATCCATGATGAAAACCTGCTCCAGAGCACTCTGGATGTCAGACTGTGGTGAAGGTTCACCTTCAGCACACACGATAACAAAGAAGTGGGTACACTTCTGAAGAAGTGTACCCACTTCTTTGTGGGTACACTTCCATTTTCCATCTGAAAATGGAAGTGGGTAGTCTTTTTCAGATCTCTCTCCAGAGATCTGAAAATGGCTGTGAACCGACACTCACCTTCCAACCTTATGGAGCTTGAGAGGTTCTACAAAGAAGAATGGGAGAAACTGCATATAAATAGGTGTAGCAAGCTTGTAGCATGATATGCAAAAAGACTTGAGGCTTTAATTAGTGCCAAAGTATGTATGTACAAAGTATGTACAAGTGTTTTGTTTTGGTTTTATTATTTGCAAATAATTAAAACAACCTTCTTTCAAGTCGCAATTATAAGGTATTGATTGTAAAATATTTAGGCAAATAATGAATTTAATTAATTTTGGAATAAGGCGGTAACATAACAAAATGTGTTAAAAGACCACTTTCCCCATGCACTGTACGGAGAGAGTCGCCTGCAGCCACGGGGCTCAGACACAGGGCCCAGAGGAGAGATGAAGCAGAGACCAGAAGTCCCCCAGGGGCCGAGAGCCAGGCCCAAGCAGCAGCCGACCAACGCTCCTGATGCAGAGGGCTCTATGAAACCGTGCCATTGCATTATTATACAACATAATCAATATAGATGTTAATCAAAATGTTTAAAACAGTAACATTTAGCTGGTTACATGTAAGTCATGTTGATGATATGATAGTGCACTACTTCGACCAGCATTCAAACGTCATACAGAAGTACAATTGCTTCATCATTGGGGCAGATAAGAGTTCCTAGAAGTCGGCGGCGATTCTCAGAAACGCTGTAAACATGATGAATCTAAACAAAGAACTCAAAATAATCAGTTATCGGAAAAAAATAGCATTTTGAGCAACTTTTTTTAAACAAAATGAGTCACATAGACAGTAAGTTCAAGCAACAAGCCCTCGTTAAATATTTCCTTTATTGCTACACTTCTAAACTTCACTGATTGGAAAACATTAGCAGGCTTAGCTTTGCAAAGTGAAAATGCTTTTTGAGTGCACTGTGGAGATCCCCCCAGAGTGAGGCTAACTCCTACACAAACTGTTTACCTGAACGGGGGAGGGGGTCTTTTCTTTCCTCGTATGTTAGCGATGAGTGTGTACTATGAAAGGGCCATGCTAAAATAGAAAGGCGCAGTGATGTAGGGCAGGAAAGGGGGCGTGTGGGTGTAGAGCGGTGCTATTTAAGTTAATGTCAAGAGGTGTGGCTTTGTATGTTTGACAAGTGTATTTAGTCAGGCGGGCAAGTCTTTGTTTAGAAGGTGCACCTTGTTTCGCAGTATATGTTCCTTATATTCGTATCTCACGTGTATTCGATGTGTTTTTATTCCTCACGTTGAAAAACATGTATTCTGTGAGCAAGATTACCTTTCCACGGATCTGACCTGTGAAATGGCCAATTGACTTCCAGGAGTTAAACCCTCGATCACACATTTTTTCTTTCTCATTTTGGCCTATTTCTCATAAAATTCCTCACTAAAATTCAAACTGAAGATGTTCCAACCGTTTGGAGTACAAACAAATGGCTGGAGGCTTTGTGAAGCTGAGGCAGAGAATTATAAGTGGGAATAAGCTCTTCAGAAAATCATATTTAAATCCCTGGATTTTCTTTGCTAAATATAAGAAGCAAAGCTACTATTAGCGATCAGACCTCTAGACCTTGGAGGCTGACAGACAGTAGATTGTAACCTGGCTCTGACAGGTTGATGTTTATCACTCTGAATTGAGTTCTACATTATATCAATCTTGAAAGTCTCACGCAGCCATGACTAATATTTGAATTTGATTGGTCAAAGCATCACAACAGCGAAACAAGCCGAAAAATCAAATCAAGCTGTTGTTAAATCTAGTCAGAGACGAGCACAGACTTCTTCCTCATCCTCAAATACACAAAAACAAAAAGACTGTAAATCTGCTAAAATATGCCAAACTATGTCTGTCTATCACCTCTGTTTGTTTAGGTTTGTCCTTTTGACTTACGCCCAAACCAATGATTGTTCCATCACACAGCAGACTTAAACCATACAGCACAAGCCAAACCAGATGTATTCTCAAGAGTTAGTGAAACAAAATATTGCGAAAATTAATCTGACGTGAGCCAGGTTAAAGGTGGTATGGACAATTTTTTTCAGCAAATTTTTTATCATATTTCCTCGTGGCGTGGATAAATCATTAGTCCTGCCATGTATCAATCATAAAACGCACCTACCGCTCACCTGCAGCCGCGTGCGGTTCGTCCCCACATTTCCGCGTGCCTAAGCGCATGGATCTATCATAATATAGTTCCCTCAGTGTACGGGGCAAAATGAAGACGGAGAAAGACAGTTCGAGCTGACGCAGAAGTGGACAAAAGTCTACGGGAGACGAGCGATGCGATGCGCTCCGTTGCGCTAATAAACAAACGCACGTGTGTGTTGTATCAGTCCACACGGGGGAGTGCGCATGCGCACTTCCGCCTGCATTCTCAAATCGCCGAAAAATCGTCCATACCGCCTTTAAGTAAATTGAGCATTTGTTGGGTTTTGACACTTCCAGGTCCAGGTGGAGTCCATATAAAAGTCCTATAATTGTCTTATTTTAAGGTAATTTTTGCTAGCTTATTTGGAGTACAAACTGACCCTGATTCATCCCTGAATGTTTGATTTGACCAGGAGAGGACAGGAGCTTGGTAGATATTTATCAGATGGTGGACAGCATAATTTAATTATAAATTAGGAAAAAAATGTATATCCTGCCAGCAGGGCGCTGGAATTAAAAGGATAAAAAATTTGCGGTTAGCATATTTTTATGTACATAGAATAGTAGGTAATCAAAAATCTCATCTCGGATGGGGATGAGTCTGCCTACAGGAGGGAGGTGGACCGGCTGGTGTCCTGGTGCAGCGGTATCAACCTGGAATTCAACGCCCAGAAAACAGTGGAGATGATCGTGGAAAGTCACAGCCCCCCAGCCCCCCCTCACAATCACAGACTCCCCCATCACCACCGTAGACTCTTTCCGCTTCCTCTGCAGCACCATCACTCAGGACCTCAAGTGGGGGCTCACCATCAGCTCCCTCATCAAGAAGGCCCAGCAGAGGATGTACTTCCTGCTGCAGCTGAGGAAAGCAAAGCTGACAGCGCAGATGATGGTGCAGTTCTACACGGCCATCATTGAGTCCATCCTCACCTCCTCCATCACCGTGTGGTACGCTGGAGCCACAGCCAGGGACAAACAGAGACTACAGCGCATTGTGCACTCTGCTGAGAAGGATATCGTCTGCAGACTTCCATCTCTGCAGGACCTGTACGTCTCCAGGGCTCTGGGACGTGCAGATTGGATCACAGCCGACCCTTCTCACCCTGGACACAGACTATTTGAGCCACTCCCCTCAGGCAGGAGGCCACTCCCCTAAGGCAGGAGGCCACGGTCCATCCGGACCAGAACCTCCCGTTACAAGAACAGTTTCTTTCCCTCTGCCGTTGAACTCGTGAACACTTCTAAACACTTGCCACTTCAATAACTACAATTGCTGCACTTTCTGCACTACATCTGTAAATTTAACTGTACATTTTGTGTACATTGTAAGCTTTTTTTTTTTATCTTATAGTAAATTAAAATTATTTTTCCTCAATGCATCCCCTTTAAGATTCTAAATATATTGTTTTTATAATTGTTCATTGTATGTTGCACTGAATCACCAAAGCAAGTTCCTATGTTGTATGTATAAATGTTGTTCATTGACAATGGCAATAAACCTTTTCTGATTCTGATATTATAAATGTCTCAATTCAGGTGAAAATGCTTCTTCTTACTTTCCCTATCAACAATATTTAATGTGTTAGTCCACCTGTAGTCTCTTCGTTGCTCTTCCTTTCGGGGTGTGGAACTGTTTCAGATACTGCTGATGCTGCACCTTAGATGCCCCAGCTCACGGCCCTGACCTGTAGATGCATCTCGTCTTCCCGGAGGAACTCTCTCTACTCTAGAGATGAACGGCTCTACATCTGCCTGGAGGAACTCTTTTATTTGCCAATGAAAGCACTTCAGTCCTGGACCGGCAGCTTTACTGTGACGGTAAAACTTGTTCTGGGCTCAGTGAGATGAAAAGCGCCAAAAAATATTGAATAGTGAACATTTAGGAGGCATTTGGTCCGTGAGTGATACACGTGAATGGCTGCAAACTGAATAAAAATGAACTAATTCACATTTTAAGATATATAAAATCCCTTTAAATTGCCTGTAAATGACCAATGTTTTGTCATGCGCATGAAAACTGGCCAGATAGGCAATATAGGCAAAAACAAGCAGGTGACAGACCGTCCACCAGAAATCTACAGCTTTAAGTGCAGATATAAGAAGATATTGTACACAAGTTAAATTGTATGTAGTAGTAGTTTATAGTATGGATATGAGTAAATTGACCCACCAAAAAAAATACAGTGAAGTAATTTAATCTGATCTAAGTCCAAACTTGTTCAAGGAGAAAGCAAGAAAATACAACACTGTGGATGTTTGCGCAGGAGTGATTGATTTGAGCAATACTGTATTTCCTCTCATTTCTTCTTTGTTTCTTATCAACTATTGTGTAATTTAGTCAGAATTTGTATAATGTGTGCGTCATGTTAGATCGTGTAAGAAAACCATTAGAAACCCTGGACCAACGTATGAGATGTGAGATTGTGTATACATGTACACCACATCACGAGGGGCGTGTTATAATTTCTGTAAATACCAAACCACTACTGCTGACTCTAATACAATGTCGGCCTACGCATTTTGCATATTGGCCGTTTCTGTGCTTTTAGACAAGCGAGGGAGTTTTTGTTTTACATTGAGCAAGTTGAAACTCACAACAGGTTTAACCATAACAGAATGAATGAATATGTATCAGATATTCCCATCCACAAAGAACAAATTCAACAAATAAACAATAATTACATCGTCTATCAATATGAATGAATATATCTCTCTGATTCAGTTCTGAAACAGACTCCTTGTTGGCTCAATAAATTAATCAATCATCACTTTGTCCTTTCATCTGTGCTATTACTTTACTTTGGAACAGCTTGACTCTGTATTAGTAACTCTTTAATTATTTGCATTGCACAAGTGTCTTTGGTAAAGCTTCATACTGTCTTCTATTTTTAGTTTATTGCACGTGTGGTGCAATAAACTAAAAATAGTTTAAAATAATCATAAAGGTGCCTATTAATTGTGGTTTTTTTTTCATTATGTATTTCTCTGGACACAGCCTCATGTGATTTACTTTCAAACTTCTGCTTTATTATCTTGTCATTTGCTTAGCATTTGGATGGGACTTTTTCATGTTCATTCCTCTGAACCGCACAATCAGTATGCTCCTTTTTGTACAACAGCCAAATTTAAATTGCGGCCATAATACCGCAAACGCACGAGATCAGATGAGTCATTATCGTCATTATAATAAGGAAACAGCACACTTAATCTCACCTGCAAGGGGAAAGCCCACATGTTAAATTTACGGCTTTACTCTGGAACAAGGAAAAGGAACTGAGACGCCGTCCAAGTCTAAATGCTGTGTCATGTTTAAGAGAATAAAAGTAAAGCTTGGCTTGAGAAAAAAGAAAGTAGAGAATGAAGAATGAAAGATGAAGATAAATGAGTGAATGAAGACAAAATGTATGATGGAACTGCTTCGTATTAGACTGTTTATCAAAAGCCCTAGTACTGTGAGCCTATGATGAGGCAAAAGTAGAAGCACGTTGTTCAAATGTTCAAATTGTTTGTCTGTCTGTGTTTTGTCCAGGCTGTGCCCAGCTCAAGGGCCATGGCGACTGGGTAGGTTCTACCCCTATATACGCACATTTATTTGGTAGAGTTCAATTTAGACACAAAGCAATTCAGGGGCTTCAAGGGCTTCACACCACAGCAAAAAGCACACATAATCATGATAAAACGTACTTTAAAAGAGAAGAGTGCAGATGAAATCCTTGCAGTCGTATGCACAGCTAAACAGAACTGTTGTCTCACATCTGCAGGAAGGCTGTTCCACATTTTAACCGTTTTAAAATCAAACGCTGTTTAGTTCTGACTCTGGCACCAGCAGGAGGCCGGTCCATGTTTAGTCCTGACTCTGGGCACCAGCAGGAGGCCGGTCCATGTTTAGTCCTGACTCTGGCACCAGCAGGAGGCCGGTCCATGTTTAGTCCTGACTCTGGCACCAGCAGGAGGCCGGTCCATGTTTAGTCCTGACTCTGGCACCAGCAGGAGGCCGGTCCATGTTTAGTCCTGACTCTGGCACCAGCAGGAGGCTGGTCCATGTTTAGTCCTGACTCTGGGCACCAGCAGGAGGCCGGTCCATGTTTAGTCCTGACTCTGGCACCAGCAGGAGGCCGGTCCATGTTTAGTCCTGACTCTGGCACCAGCAGGAGGCCGGTCCATGTTTAGTCCTTACTCTGGCACCAGCAGGAGGCCGGTCCATGTTTAGTCCTGACTCTGGCACCAGCAGGAGGCCGGTCCATGTTTAGTCCTTACTCTGGCACCAGCAGGAGGCCGGTCCATGTTTAGTCCTGACTCTGGCACCAGCAGGAGGCCGGTCCATGTTTAGTCCTGACTCTGGCACCAGCAGGAGGCCGGTCCATGTTTAGTCCTGACTCTGGCACCAGCAGGAGGCCGGTCCATGTTTAGTCCTTACTCTGGCACCAGCAGGAGGCCGGTCCATGTTTAGTCCTGACTCTGGCACCAGCAGGAGGCCGGTCCATGTTTAGTCCTGACTCTGGCACCAGCAGGAGGCCGGTCCATGTTTAGTCCTGACTCTGGCACCAGCAGGAGGCCGGTCCATGTTTAGTCCTGACTCTGGCACCAGCAGGAGGCCGGTCCATGTTTAGTCCTGACTCTGGCACCAGCAGGAGGCCGGTCCCTGAGGTCCTCTGGTGCGGGTCGCGAAATGATTTTAGGGGGTCCCCAGATGATATGAGTGAAATTTTATATGGGAATAAAAAGGCTTGACATCTTTCAAACGTAGTGGTAAATGTAGAAAATCAATTGTCGTCCTACCAAAGTACTGTAGGTCTATATCCTATATATATATCCTATATTCCTATATCTGCCTAGATAAGCCTCCCTAAGTCCGATTTATACACTATTCCTTTGATTTTGACAATATGATAGATAGATAAATAAATAAAGATTACTTATTATACATTGAAGACTAGGTAATTGTCAGAAGCTTTCTAACTAAACATGTTGTGTTATTTTTGAAGAACTCGAAGACAGTGTTGAGTCTACAAGCATATCATGAAATCAGATCTGTCTATCCACCATGAAGGGGGCACTTTATAAAATTAGGTTGTAGAACACTGGCATTTTAATCTGATGTTATGTATAATTAATAAAGAAAAAAATATAAATAACAACAGGCAATTTGTGTTCTGACAAATGTCAGTGAAGATTGGAGTATATTCTATAAAGATAAACATCATAATGCTTTCTTCATCTTGGGGCCCTAAAACCTTGGCAATCGCCAGTTTGCATGCAAATGCCATTGTGGGGGCTAAGACTGTGTATATTTTTCATCTTTATAATCCATGTAATTTGTGGTTCTTCATCCAGCTCTGAAAGTCCCTTTGTAGCAACAATATCTGTCTACGAGCCTCAACTCCAAAATCCTAGGGAATACTGTCTTTCTGTGAGAAAATGTTCCATGCTTGTATATACGTTAAAATGTGAATATTTGGAAACGTGGTTTAAAATGACCAGTCACCGTAAAACATCACCATGGAAACGAAACGTACCTCTCGCGCCGGAAGCAGTTCAGTGTTGATACATTCAGTTTCCGGGAGAAAATATTGTTCATGAAGTAAATCCATCCACAGCAAATCCTTTTGGACGAACTTTTGTTAGACTAAGCTTTTTAAAATGTCAAGAGGCTCGAGCGCAGGGTTTGATCGACACATTACCATCTTCTCTCCAGAAGGAAGACTCTATCAAGTTGGTTAGTATGAAAGTTAGATCAGACAAAAGCCGGTGGCTCAGTGTTGCTAACGAGCTAAATGCTCTGTCATGGTTGGCTTAGCCTGGCTTCTAGCGAAGTGATAAATAATACCCCACAGAAGTGAAAGTAAAACCTGAAAAGGAATAAAAGTCGTGTTTGTTTCTTGTATACATTTTGATAGCTAAATGTTGCTAAAATCATAGTTAATCTCCCGAGTGCGCTGATAGCGGCTAGCGTTAGCTGTTAGCATTATTAGCAGTTCAACCAAGCTGATTCATTGTAGAAACTGTCATGTGTAAAACCTGCAAGAAGTGTTTTGTGACAGATTTGTGAGTTGATTAAAGCAGATGCAAACAGTGTCGTGTCCTTCACACGATGAAATGTGAATGTTGAGGAATTTTATTGTCACCTAACGGTATCTGTCATTTAAAAATAAACACATTTTCTACTAACTATAAATAAGAACCTTAATAGTGGGTGGAATAACGGATTAGAGTTTTAGAATGCATTTCAAATGTATTGTTGGTCGCGTCCTAAAAAGGGAGAAAACAAGATAATACAGCTTTATGAATTTGCTCATATTTACTGTTCTGTCAAATTGGTATAAGAACATTTAAAACAAAGTGACTTGTGTTTTACAGAGGTTGAATAATGCATCATGTTTGTAGAGGAGCGTTGCAGTATTCTCTCCCTCACTATTACTGCCTCTTCATGATTTTGCTAATGCCCTAACAATGAGCGACACTGTGGTTGAAAATAAGTGTAAAACAGTCCTTTTTTGTTCATTCCTCTGCAGAATACGCTTTCAAGGCCATAAACCAGGGCGGACTCACATCAGTAGCGGTCCGAGGGAAGGACTGTGCCATCGTCGTAACACAGAAGAAAGTACCCGTGAGTACAGTGGATCTTTTATGCATTCTTTACACTACAGGACTCAGATTTGTCTAAGCTGCAATGACAAAAATGTAACCGATAAAGACCTATAGTTATGCCTCAAGATTTAACGAGGTGTATTAACCTGATTTATTATCTAAACTAAAGACTACTGGTGTTCTTATTTTTCATGTTTTATAATCAAACATGTATGAAACCTCCCTTTTCAAGCCTTTTGTATTCTATTTCACAGGACAAGCTTTTGGATGCCGCCACAGTCACTCACCTCTTCAGAATAACAGATAACATTGGATGTGTAATGTCTGGAATGACCGGTAAATGCAAAGATACTTTTGTCTTATTGTTTTTAATTCCTATTCAATGTATAGAGAAAACAATATTTTTCAATTCGTAAAGTCTATGCACAACAAGCGCTGCTAATGAATTGGTTGTGATTGTTTGGTTTTGTTAGCTACAGCATTGTTTTGTATAGTACTTCTATAATGTATTGAATAAATATGTTTTAGCTGTGTTGTCCTCTACGTTTATGAATGCAGTTCCAAGATAAAATGACCTTTATTTGTCCAACAAGAGGGAAATTCCAGTGTTGCAACACAGATTAGGCACAGAAGTATAATAATAAAAAACAGATAACTTATAAAAAAAAAACTCTTTAGAAAAACTCTTATTAAAGATGGAGGAAGATCTGGGACCAGCAGTTTGTTCTTTTTCTAATGAATGGTTTGTCTGTTTTATTTCCCTCCAGCCGACAGTCGCTCTCAAGTGCAGCGAGCTCGATATGAAGCGGCTAATTGGCAGTACAAGTACGGCTATGAGATCCCTGTGGACATGCTGTGCAAGAGACTCGCTGACATCTCCCAAGTTTACACGCAGAACGCCGAGATGAGGCCACTGGGCTGCTGTACGTACAGTTTCACCTTCAATATATTAGAATGTATTTTGCTTTTGGTTGACCAAGAAGCAAATGTTTTCTTTCAGCTTTTTATTCTGTACTTTTCCCATGCAATCCGTAGTGAGTCTAACCCATCGTCTTCTTCGTCTCCTTTCCGTGCAGGTATGATCGTCATCGGCGTAGATGAGGAGTTGGGCCCGCAGGTGTACAAGTGTGACCCGGCCGGATACTACTGCGGCTTCAAGGCCACAGCTGCCGGAGTGAAGCAGACTGAAGCCACGAGTTTCCTGGAAAAGAAAGTCAAAAAGAAACTGGACTGGACATTTGAACAAACTGTTGAGGTATGAAACTGGACCCGAGTTCAGCTGGATGTCTGTGCAGAAATGAGGGTATTTCTAACAGTGTTCACTCTTGCTTTTCAGACGGCCATTTCTTGTCTGTCAACTGTTCTTTCGATTGACTTCAAGCCCTCTGAGCTGGAGGTGGGAGTGGTCACTACACAGGATCCCAAATTCAGGTAAATTATTACTGTGAAGTACATGGCAATAGATTTTTGAAAACTGCTCAAAATGCTGACCAAGACTGGACAAAGCAATATGTTCCAGTCACAGTTAAGTCCCAGTAACTTAAAGCTAATACCTTGAAAACGGCACCATAACAGGTTTGCGTAACAGAGTGGAACCTGAACCACACTTTGAGAATTCCTGGTACTGCATACACCAGATCAACACCTAGTCACAGTACTGCACATGACCCCAGGATCTGCTGCCACTCAGCTGATCACTAAAACACAAACAATAGAGGTAGTTTAGTTTTAGTACTGCTGTTATTGTGAGAAGAAACGTCACAATTATAACTAACGTGAAATCCTTCATTCATTAAATCTCATAGATCATCATTGCTCTGGTATGCGACCAGCTTAATTAAATAAAACCTTCTGAATAAATAAAGTTATTACCGGTACTTTTCTGTGTACATGGTTTGGAGCACAAACTATTACATATTTATGTTCACCAACAAAAGTGAAAGAACACTTCTCCACGAGGTGTGTTAGGGCGGGTCATGAATAAAGGGAAAGATCTCCTTCCAAAGAAAACGGTCTACAAATCACTTAAGTCTTTTGTGACTGAAAAAACTTTTACATTTATGCTTGAACATTCTTTTTTTTCCTCTGTGGTGCAACCAAACATAACGTGACTTGGAATTTCTGTATAGAGTTACGTTTTTGGAGGATAGATTAACTCTGAATGTTGTATTTTTTGCTAAAGTTCTCATGTATGCTGCTTTATTTCTTAAATGAATTACCACAATGCTCAATGAGGAATAACAAGGAATAACCTTGACTTCCCTGTACTGACCTTCCTGCAGGATTCTGGCAGAGGCTGAAGTGGACACTCACCTGATGTCCCTGGCAGAGCGGGACTGAGCACCAGAAGGTTGGACTAAAACTAGAGCATGATGGGACATCCCAAGTTGGAGACTGGTGTTATCTTTGTTTTGCTGTACATTCACCCCACTGTTTCGTTCAAAAATAAAAAAAACTGTTTTGGAGTAAAAATCAAACTGCTGAGTGAATATATTTGCATTGTGTTTAAAATGTAACTGCCTTATTATGAAAGGATGGTCAGAGTCTTCGCATACGGCCGGTATTGGTTTCATTATTCAGATTTAGAAGCGGTAGGTCTGTGGGAACGGGAGCGCTGCAGAGTTGTAGACTTCCTGTTGTGGCTTGGTGCATTCAAATGTCTGTACATACCTGCGGTGCGTGTGCTTTTACAACGCATGTCATACTGGCCCGGGTTGACCTAGTTCTGATCGGATCTGCTCATTTCTTACACACATTCTTACAGTACATGTCAAATTTAGATGAAAAGCCACTGCGTACATTTACTCATAAATGAAGAGGGGAGCGTCGTCTACTTTTCTTACCGTATAACTGAGCGAGTGCTGAGCAAAAAAAGTTTGGGAAAATATGCTTTGCTAGCCCGAAATCCAAAGTTTTCAATTGCAGCCGTAATAATGATCGTATTATAAATGTTAGTGACAAAAGTACCATATTTTTTGAACAATAAGTTGCACCTTTTTTGGTAGTTTTGGCCCAGGGTGTGACTTATACTTAGAGCGACTTATATGTGATATTATTTGTTGTTTTCACACTTGTAACCACATTTCATACTCCAGTGCAACTTATATATTTTTTCTTCTCTATTATGCATTTTTTAGCTGGTGCGACTTATACTCCGGAAAATATGGTATCTATTAATTGTATGGTGCAATTTCAAAGCGTTATGATAAATGTATTATTAAAGCACAAGTACGCTTCTATTTGTACGTTACATTTTGGGATGAATTCCAGCCTGGAAACGACTTGAGCTATACGAGGACTTCATAATTCGATTGTGCTGACTATATATCCTCCTCCTGAGCTTGAAATGTGTCACCGGGCAGTTTCCTCTTACTCAAACGCTGACCGTCCACTGTCCAGTTTCCTCCCCGTTCAATTGTTGGCTGACCGAGCGTTTGGAAATTACCTGCATCGCCTGCTTAACAATCAAAGCGGACTAAAGTGCAGGTGACTTCTTCAAATTCCCCCAGCATTATTACGGTTAATGATTAAGCCGAAATGACAAAATCGATCAGTAACAGTCTGGGAATCTTTTTTTAATGCCCACATTGTACATTGGTTCAGGAAAGTCCATTTGTGCTGTAACTTCAAACCTCAAGCGTACTTTTTGTGATAGTTTTGAATGTGTTTTTACAAAGATTGTCAGTGGAGTTGTTTAGCGGGGCAGTTGGGAGCGTTCATAATGACTAATATCTGTCTCTTATTCACAAAATATACAGAAACGTGTCAGATTGCAACTTTTATCATGGTTATTAATATCTAGGTAGTGACACATTATCTTTGTTACCTCTTGTACATTTCTACTACAGAATCAGAATAAAGTTTATTGCCATTTGTCAATGAACAGGATTCACGGACATAGGAACTTGTCCTGGTGGTTTGGTGCAACACAAATATCGAACAATGAATACACAAACAATGGACAATAAATAACTACCGGGTATTAAAAATAGGTAAGTAGAGTTAAAAATAGACATAATATGTACATAAAATAAAGTATGTAGTGCAATAAAAAGTGTGCAGTGGGTGCAGAGTGCTTAGGAAGTGTTCATGAGTACAACGGCATTGTGTACAAGTGTCTGCTGTAAACTACATTTGATCTCCACTGTAGTAAGTCTCCAAGTGAAACCTTAACAGCTGTATGTTACAAATACTCGAGTAACTGGAATATCATTTTTGTTGAACTTTTAACTTCTTATTCTAGTCGTTTAATTGTAATTAGTTATACTTTACAAGCCCCAATCGTCCCTATGCACGACTATTTGGCCGCTGAATCAGCTCATTTCCAAAACACATAGCACTGCATCGCCTGCTCCGATTGGCCAGAACTCAGGTAAATGTTTGTAAAATCTGCGTTTAACTGTTAATTAATCAAGTTTTGATGAAAAACATTGTGTAAAACGCTACTACAATCATTAAAAAGTACCTAACGAGAACTGAGTAGTATCTTTCTGTAAACTACTTTTCTTTAAGGCCATTTTTTTGTTAATTGAGTCATTTTTAGCCATGTAACTATGTTTACTTGAGTACACATTTTCAGTACTACGACATACACACAAAAGTATCACTAAATATCAACCATTTTCTACACTTTGACGCTACAACCATTTGTCATTAGCAACAAATCGACCAGGATAAAGGGATTAAAGTTATGAAACCCAATTGTTAAAGACCTTTTTCCACCCGCTCAAATCCACTCTTCTAGTTAGAGAACACGCTCCTCCGAAATATATTTCTGTAAACGATGTACTCGGCTACTGCATGACACTCTCTCACATGCCCCCATTCACTAAACAATAATGTATCCCTTTCACTATCATGTGACTTGAAAAGTTCCCATACTCTTGTCGATTTCCTGGTTACTGTGACTTGGCGTTTGTATTCTTGTAACTTTTCCAAATTCCCATCTTGGTACAAAACGCCATTTCCTACTGTCACTGATGCTTGGAAGTTTCAGTACATTTTGTTCCTCTCGTGGCACCCAGGGACTTTCAGTGGCGTGACTCACAGACCCACTGACCTCGCCCCGACAATAGGAAATCCCAGGCTGGTCTCGAGTCATCATTTTTGAGAGAATTCTGCGATGACTATAAAGTTGGTCATCTTTTATGCGAGCTGCCGGACTTTTAAATGTTAAAACTTGTACAAGATCATAAGACCAGAGACGAAATATGATTGAAAATATCTTTTTCTCTTTTATTCTCTCATAATAGTGTTTAAAGTCACACTATATATATATATATATGTATATATATATATATATATATATATATACACTCAAGTACAAAAATAGTATCTCTGTATTTACATTATTTACATTTGAATATATATATTTTACACATTTTACACAAGGGACTATCAAGAGTTCATGATCTTGCTTCTTTCGCAATTCAATCTCCACTCTCTCTTTTCTTCGGACCGGCTCGGCATCGCCTTCACATCTTCGTGGTTCGGTCCGGCTGGCACCTCTGGACCTCTCAGCGGCCATTTTGTTGGCCTCGAATGGGCAGCCCCGATATAGCAGCTTCACATGTATCGCCAATGTTGTCGTTGTCCTTTCTTTACTGGCCAAACTTGATGTCATCGTACAACTGTGAGGAGAAAAAAGCACAAAAACAGGTTAAAATCAATGCATTTACCACATACAGCTTTATACCTAGTTGTCCATTGTTTATAATGTTTTTTGTACGGATTTTCGAATACTGACCTCATCGTCTGACAGGTCCTCCATTTCGCTGTCGTCCGACTCGCTTGCTGGCAGCGGCCTCAGCTCTTGCGCCGTCTTTTGGTACAGCTGTTGTCGGATTTCTTCATTCTGGCGGCCGTACGTCAGGTGGTACGGCGCGAACCCACCGTAGTTCAGGCTGTTGACGTCCGCGCCCAGATCCACCAGGCAACGCACCAACGGCAGATTTTGGAAGTCAACCGCCAAGTGGAGTGCCGTTCTTCCACTGCACTGCTCCTGTGGGAATAATGGAACAAATCACGTTAGATCGACTGGAAAAAAAAAAAAACAAACGCCGATTTGAGTCGCTTTATGTCGTATTGTCAATTTACCTGTGCATTGATGTCTGCGCCCAGCTTGATGAGGCTCTCCACCAGCGAAGTGTAGCCGTTTATAGACGCCAGGTGAAGGCAGTTGTGTCCTATGGAGGAACAAAAAGGAGAGTTAATTCCATATTCAAAGTGCATTGTTGGCTTTGCACGCAGAGTAAGCTGGGGTGTTTGTGTGGGCGCTCACCACTGTAGTTGGGGAAGGACATGAGCGACGTGAGGTGGCTGTGGCAGTTCTGTGTGATGACGCCGAAGCTGGCCAGGGAGCCCTTTTTGCAGGCAATGTGGAGGGCCGTGTTGCCGCTGTTGTCCGCTAACCTCGGGTCCGCTCCGGCCTTGAGTAGCCTCTCCACGAGCTGCGGCTGCTCTGTGATCACCGCCAGATGCAGTGCAGTCTGGGTAAAGAGGGGAATGCAAAGGGTTAATTTGTGCATTTGGATTAGAAGACTTTATTTTGGTGTTGTGGGTTTTTCTCTCTCTTTTTTTTTTTTTAGAAGAGTTGTTTACCTGTCTCTGGTGGTTCTGTTCATTGAGGAAAGGGTGATTGTGGGACAGCTTGATCATCTCCAGGACATGTTCTTGCGCTTCGTGAATGATGGCCAAGTGTAGAAGCCTGTTGGTGGCAGAGGAGAGAACGAGGTGAGTTAAAATAGTACTTGAAATGTAAAAAAAAAACTGCCCACAGAGGAAGTAGTTCCAGCTATATAAGAAAGAACAAAGCCAGCGCAGCACAGTGTTTCGCAAGACTGGAGTTTTGTCGGGTTATTTCCACCAGTTGTGGCTTGACACATCTGATGCTTTATCAGTTACTGGCAGCGCGCCAGGGACTTTCCTGAACGCGCACAGTAAACTTTAGCCCCGCCCTCCACGCGCACGCCCAAAGTACACACACGCAACCTTGAATAAGCGCTGCTCTGCACACACGTTCTTTAAATATCTCATTTTATTGCATACATTTTTTTTCCCTCCCCGTCTGCAGTGCACATTTGCAGCTTTGTTTACTTTTGCATTTGCACTACTTTGCGTTAAAGCCGCACCACTACTACAACTGCTGCTGCGTAATAATAACAATATAACAAGCGACACATATTTCAGCACGATTTTTTTGTGAAGAAACGTCACGTCAAGTAAAACGCTTGCACTTACGTGTCACCGTCGTCCGTGACCGCGGCTCTCCAGGGCTCGCACTCCGGCGTACACTCCCCAACGTCGGTCACATGCAGCTCCCTGAAGTCGTTAACCATATCCTCGTCCCGCATCGAGTCCACGCCGCTGTCCAGACGCTCCTCCTGGCACGGCGCCGTTTTAACCGCCAGCTTGCCGTCCATGTTGTCCAGGTTATATTCCATTTGCGGGTGGTGAGCTGCTCGGTGCGTGTTGTTCATGGTTGACTGTTGTTGTTGTTGTGTCGTGTTGTGCGTCTGTTTCTAATGGTTGAGGCAGAATGAGCGGCGGAGAGGCGCGCGCGGGCTTAAGTGCGCGCGCGGCGGTGGGCGGGGTTTGCTACTGGGGATTTCCATTGAGGGGAATTAATGCCGTGCTTTTGTGAGAAAAAAATCCCCAAAAAAGATACTCAGAATAAGACCTCGTAGTTTCCTATTAGACACCTCGGTTCACCTGTTATGTAGGCTGCAGTACAAATCAGAGTTTATTCTAATGAATGGGCTGTAGGAGCATGAATGAAAGAGGACAGACAGCCCCCTGACTGCGTGCACAAGAATTCCCTTCTGCTGGGGGGAAATTATTTCATTCAAAAAGCTTCACCAAAGTCACATTTTTTTTTTTTGTACATTTGGATCAAACTGTCCTACTTATGAAGCAGTTTGGCAAAGCATGTTCATTGGTTACACATGTGGATTTGAATAATTGCTGCACTTTGAGCATACCTGTGGCTGTTCCAGGTAACCATGCCATAAACACATTCACCTTTTAAAAGTGTGTTCTGTTTATTGCTCTGACTTATCCATCATATTTTGCATGATGACACCATTCCCATTATATATGTGGAGTTTAGGCTACTCTGGAAGAAATTTGAATGTCTTGGTCGTAACTGACCCAATGTCCTCAAATGCAGTATCTGTAATTATTAAATAAACACACACAAAACAGGAAGCGTTTGAATTTACGTTTCAGTGTATTGTCAACGAAATGCAAAACAAATGGCATGTTTCTCAGAATAATGCCAATGCGTAAAGCTCAGCCAATTCCCAAATGTTATTAAAAAAAATCCCAAAATATAGTTGTGCAACATTACACGGAAAAACTTTGCATTTTGGAATATTCATTTATCTTTTTAATGAACTTAGTTGGACTAATTTTAGTATCTCCTGGGTAACAGCTGTATGTTCATGTTCTATGTTGTCTGGAACACTTTTGATGAATAGAGAATTTTTGTTTCATATTAGTAATGGATATAGTTTAGTCCACAGCACAATAAATATACAATAGTTCAGATGGGGCACAAGTTTCCTCCTGGAGACTCCCTTATGACACCGACACTGTGTATCCCCCTGCTAACCTTTATGTAATTGCCCTGTATTGCTGTTTGTGCAACCATCCCTCTGGGCAATGCACCTTAATTGTGAAAAGTACCCTGGAAATGTAAGCATATTTTGGATTCTGCATAATATCCTTAAATTTCCATCAAATGTCTCTTGTTTGTACCTAACTGCTTTGTGCATTCTCAAGGGCTTTCCTTTCTCCAGTCAGTGCGTGACTGTTCACCTGTCCTGTACTTTCTTGTTCTTCCCTGAGAGAAAAGTCCCAGGTTCATGTTGTTTGTTTGCACAGGTAGGCAACAGTATCCAAGCGCAGTGCAGCATTCACGCCTGTACGGGGCGATACTGCTGCCTCACGCATACGCAGGGACGCGTGTAACGTCACTGGGATAGGTATCTGCTCTTGTGCGTCATTGTTGTCACTGTGTTCTGCTCCTGGCACTTTGAAAATTCCTTTCATAGTTCTCCCAGGGACATTGTATTCATGAACGTTGAAGCGTTATGTCCGGTTGCCAGTGTTGTAAACATGTAGATAAGCACTTAATATGGTAACATTCTGACCATTTATAAGACATACTGGGACTTCCACACTTCACTGCAATGTGTTTCCTGGCAGTTGCTATGACGACCAACATAAAAGTACTAAGGGCTGTCCTGTGCATTTCATGTTGGTACAGTTCCACGTTACTGAGTCACTGCTGGGAGTGACTTGGTAAACTCCTTATGTTAACACTAATATTAGACATTCCCCTGACTAATTCAAGCATCAATTTGCAGCTCAGAGTTACGTAAGATCAGTTGTAGTGGATTATCATGAATAATGTATCTGTTCTACTTGTTAAAAATAATCTCATCCATGCATAGTCTTATTTGCAGCATACAAATGTGTTGCAGCTCCAGAACCGAAGGTTCAAGGGCTCTTTAATGTATTTTATTCTACTCTTGGTCACATCTAAAACATTATGCACAAGTAACAAGCAGCACAAATATCACACGCACTTCATTTTTCAGCTGGAAATAATACACATGTATGTGCAGAAAACCTAAAATATAAACTGATTATTTAAAAAAATGAATTTTTTGGATGAAGTATTGGTATTTTTTGGATGAAGTATTGGTATTTTAGAATCAGAATCAGAAAAGGTTTATTGCCATAGTCAGGGAACAAAATTCACAGGCTAAAAACATACAACAATGAACAATAATAAAGCAAAATATATCAAATATTGCATGGGTATTGATACTTTTTCATACCTCTGTCACTATCAATATGTTGTATTGATCCGTCCGTCTTCATATGTCGCTATAAACTGGTAAAACAAATGATTCTATGTATGTCATGATATGCTGATGAAAAGACTGCAAGGGAATAATAACACTAGTAATAATAATGATAAGAATAGTAATAATGCATTGGATTTTCATAATGTCATTCAAGACACTCAAACAATGCTCCAACCACCACCAGTCACTCATACAGGGCAAGGTGGGTGCAGGTGGTGTAGTGGTTTAAGGCGTTGCACATAAGTGGTCGTTACCACGTCGATGTTGTTGGTTCACCTCTAGAATACAACTGTTTGCCTTTCTCCCCATTTCATGCTACTGTTGTCCTGTACCATGAAGATAATGTCAACATTATCGTCCCTCAGAAGAGCCACATTAGCTGCATGACACGCAATTCCACACAGTCACTCGCAGAACATCACTCACCACAACATCAGCTTCCAAGCAAAAAGACTGTGCACATTTACGGTTCATACGTACGTCCAGTCACAACCAATAAGAACATGCTGTACAATGCAACACTGGAGCAAAAATTCAAAGAAGAAATGGCACTGGATGATACAAGGTTACAATTATCTATCATCCACATTTCATAGTTGAACTTGCATTAAAAGACCACAGACAAAGACACCAAAGAAGGCTCTGCAACAGCAAATAAAAGGATTTAAGCTATAGATATTTCATTTAATTATTAATTACTTCAAGGCATTGGGCTAGAAAATCTTTTTTAAAAACCCTAACATGTCTCTCTCGAGGACCCACTGACAGACTCATCACTTTATGATGGTCCATGTAAAGATCAGTTGTTATTTCCTCATTTTCCAGGCCTGATAGCTAAAGGAGGCATTATAATTATAATTTTGCTGAATGAATGAAACAATTTTAGTACAATTCTCAAATAAAAGACAAAAAAGCAAGTGCTTTGGACGGGTAAAGTGGTTAGGTGCAAATAGGAAACTTCTGAGCCTCAAATGCCGGACAATATAAGATTCCTCAAGCATGCATTAATCCAACCATCATACCAAGATTAAAAGTGTTTAAAACTCTATTTTGCATACATTTCTCACGTCTGTACTTTTTATATGTCTGAAGGCAGAAAATACCCGAGGAGCCATAGTTGTACTGTCATTTTCGTTGAGCGCATAAGGAATGTACAGAGTGTCATAAGACAGGCTTGATACAGTGTGGCCCTGTCATTGTTTGGTTCAGAAAACGCCTGTCCCTTTCCTAAAGTGGATCTGTATCTCTCTGCGACCACCATCAGTCACAGCCTTCATTCAAACAGGAAGCTGGTGTAGATATCTGAACGATGACAATGCACGCTGCCTGTTCCTGACACAGCATTTACACCCACTAGTCTCTCATTCACCACGCACTCTCTTGTTTAGGTCTTTATGCACATATCCTGGAGTAAATAATAGTGATATAGCTGGGTTTAGTGAGTCAGTCTATTCAAATTACTCAGGGACACCGGACGACAGGCATAACGAAAGGAATGCAACCTTTGTGATATTGTTAATATTTCTGTCACATGGTGCATGTTCGAGACCAAAGGAATGAGTGACATTTACTCTGCATATAATCTTACTCACTGGAATAAAGCAATTATTCAAAAAATGTGCGTCATGGGTCTAAGGACGCGTTCACACTTTGTTTGAGCATCGTTGATTAATAATTATCATCTATAACGTTTGTAAAGCGATTATGAAGAGACCCAAGGACACGTTACATAAGGAGACAAACATGTTTAGTCTGTGGTCCAGTTAAAGTCCTGGTTTAGTCCTTTAAAAACTGACTGAAGTGAAGAAAGAAAGAAAAAACGTATAATAATGAATTATAACGATATATTGTTGTTGCTGTTTGGTTTGTAACTGCTGTAAATAAGTGTTATTATTATTACGATTATAGTATTATAGAGTATAAGTGATCTGTTTTTATTATTATATTTCTGTGCCTAATCTGTGTTGTAACACTGTAATTCCCCCCATTGTGGGACAAATAAAGGTGATCTTATCTGCCCCATGACCCTAAAACATGTGCAGTAAACTGATTATGTACTTCTGACTAACCCATGGGAGTTGGTTGAACAGGTTGTACACCCTGGGACCAGTTCCACACTGAAACATTAACAAAGCTTTTTTACAATCAGTTGTATTCATTGTGACTATGAGTGAGAGGTCAAACATCAGTGAAGCAACTGTTGTGTCTTCAGGCAAAACGCTCGCCTACATTACCTCTGAATCTGGTGAGTGAGTGAATGGGTGTCATGAAAGACGCTGTATAAATCCAGGGCATTAATATTACCGATGCAGGGTTCAAATTTACTACTTAAACACATTGTTTTTCTTGGCTCTTTGTACATTCATGGTTAATCATGCTGCATAAATAGCAAAATTAGGAAATGACATTATGAAACTTGAATCCATGGATGACTCAATACATTTGATTGATACTGATTTCTTTCAATTTGAGCCTTTAAACATGTGTGTAATTCTCCCCTTTCACAGTTTCAGCCCAAAGTCACACATTTGTTCAGGGAATTGTGGGCGAGGAACAGGTAACACTTCGGCTTCGGCTTGGTCTCGTCATTCCCACGGTTTGACTGTCGCACACCAAATAGAGACACAAAGGATTACATTGTGACGCGTCCTTCAGCCTCACGGTCGCACAGGCACAAAGTCCTGATGTTTACACGAGATTTGAGCATTTTATAAAGAGGCTATTATCTGAACTATTCTAGTTTTAACGGTGTTATAGCTGCACACAACAGATCAAAATAGCCACAATGAACAAGTGAAACTCATCAAAGCAAGAACGTTTAGGTCTATAACGGGGTGTTAAAGGTGCAAAATGTAGCTTTTCTGGTGGAGGCGTCGCCACCTTGTCTCCATGGAGATATTACTTTGCCAGGAATGTTGCACAATTTTATATTTTTTAATCTGTCATGACCTTTTTCACTTCCAAAAAACATTCATTCTTAACTTGAGCGCTGCATATTTAATGAAGGTGTGGTTGTAGATACTCACAATTTACTGTAATCTAGATGTTAAGGACAAAGTTTTGCAGGAAATTGGGAATTTGATGTAAAATAAAAACATATAAAGGATCTGGAGCTTTATGCAAAACTGGAGAAATCGTCCGCTCTGCACGCTCTACTTCTAAATTGACCGCTCTGCACGCTCTACTTCTAGTTAAGTACTTAAAAAATGTAATCTCCAAGTTTCCACGTTACAGAAGTGCTCGGTTTTGTGTTATTGATACAAATGTTCATTATGAGAAGTGCTTGACATGTGATGTAGAATTATAAAACAGCTCCAATAAATTCACCATCGTTATTCAGAATTATTATTTGCATTGGTTTGCATTGACAGGCTTTGTTCCCATGGACACATTCAAACGCATGTAAATCACCCTGTCAAAGGCTGTGTTTGAAATAAGATTGTTACACACATTTGGTTTTTCCAATAATTGAATAACTCATTATTATACAGAGGATAAAGGAAGGAACTCACAGTGTTATGAAACAGAGTGCATTTTAAAGTCAGAGTTTCTGCTGAGTTTCCTGACACTGACAGTTGTGTGAAAAAACAATGACAACAGAAGCGCAGGATGGAAACAACATAACTAACCACACTGTGCTCTTCAATAAATGCTTTCAGTGTTGGCTGCAGGCAATGGTTTGTGACTGCACTAAAATATAGTAACAAGCCTCCACAGCGTAACCTACGGTAACTATTGACTATTGACTTAAATGGACAAGCCTGACCTCCCACACGCCTTCCAATAATGTAAAATGTATTTATTCCACACATGCAGGGTAATGAAGCCACAGCTGCCCTTCATGGCTCATGGGTCAGACACTGTTACTGTTCTCAACAGACTGGACTGTTTCTACAATTTCAAGTCTTTTTCGCCCCCATGTGGTCGATAGATGAATTGCATTTTAGAGTAACAAGCTTTTTAATTGTAGCCTTATAACAACTAGTGTCTATTTATACTATTTTGCAAAGAATTTTATCTCGTTTACACAGTGCAGTTAGCAGAGGATGTGAAAAGAAACGGGTGACAATGCAGTAATGTTGGATTTCATTACATTCCTTTGTTGTGAAAGACAAGAAGTTCCAACGTTTTGACCTCACACTTTATACATGGACAACTGCACTAAACATGCAGTATATATATTCAGTATACCTGTGGGCCAGTACTTTTTTAATGGTTTTGAATGGAAAACAAACTCAAAGCCTTCACTGCCATATGAATTATTTTTATTTTTTCCATGAGATTTTCATAGGACATATTCAAACCTTCTCTTGTCAGTTGGAGTCAGACACTATGTGATGTCATTATTGTTTTAAATTCTGCAATAAAGTGAAATCATTTCAGGTGCCAGCTCACCGTGTACTCACTGAGTTCTCACGAAACCAGCCTTCACTTTCCAGTCTCCTACAGCTCAGACTGCATCACCTGTCTGTCAGCGAGACAGGAGCGGGTGCCCTGACAGCTGCACCCTGGGGAGCTCTAATCATGTGCCCGTCTGCTTAGGCCCATGTCCGACACCTCAGCACCACCTTCTGCAAGCGGGAAAAGTACTGACTCACACGATGACAACACTGGGTCTAACTGTGCCCTATAAACAATAAGCAGACTGGAGATGTTCGGACATGCAGGTTAATCACCTCACTGTGCATGTAGGCCTCTGTAAAGCAGAGGTGGAGGAGGCTAAAGTACTCAGATACTCAAGAAAAAGTACAGTTAAATGGCTAATAATGTATTCAATCACAAGTATAATTGCTGCCAAATTTATCTTTCAGTAAACATAAACAATACGTATGAAATTACATCTCACGATATCTACGTTTTAGTGTTATTTTAGCATCAGTCTTTTATGCAAAACATATATTAAACAGTTTAAAGCAGAATTAGGTTGTTTAAAACTACCATCCGCTTTTTGTCTGAAGGCTATCAAAGCAAGCGATGCAGTGTTGCTTTGAAATTGAAATCTATTATTGGAGAACCCCTTGAGTTTTCTCACTTTTAGAGGTCTTTTGTTCAGGAGTAGAATAGAGCAAAGGCAGGGGTGAGGTGTGTGTAACTTGTGCAAGTGCTCAGTAACTCTTATGATTTTAAAATCAACAAATTACAATTGGCCTCCTAGTTAAAATTATACCCAATTATAAGTACACACCCAATTACAAGTACACCCCCCAAAAATTCTAAACGGCAGTGACTTGAGTATTTGTAATAGTTACTTTTGCTTTCCACTGCTGTTATTGTGCTTCATAGAAAAGTGAATGAATGCTTTCTTTTGGTTAAAAGGTCAAAGCATATAAAACAAAGGCTAACAACAACAAAAAAGAATAGGCTCGTCCGTATAAGTCTTTTCAAGATGAAGAAACGTGATGGTATGAATAATTTGCTAAAATTAAAGTCCTATTCACACATAGTTCCCAGTAAATTACCAATTACAAAATCACTCAGCACTGACATTCATTCACACGTGCTTCAGTCCCAGAACATTGCCAGGTTTGCTCTGTTCACATTTAACCTGGCATTTGTCTCTCTGCATTCTAGCACTATAGCAACGTGCTGCGTCATTTAAATTGAACGGAAATTTAACTTAACTGCACAGTGTTACCTGGGAAACTAAGCTTGTAAGCAAAGAAACAATCATGGCTTTAGTCCCATTTACCAGGGAATTCAGTTCTGGCTTATTAAATAAATAATCTTTAAACCATTTAGGCTAAACAAATTGTTGCAGTTTTAGTTATTAAGCCTATATCATTATTTTTCAACAAAATGTTATTTTTTAAACTTAAAATAGACTATTATATGATTGAAGCCACGTAGAAAACTACAACTCCCATCATGCCTACTGTTTGTCGCTGTCTAGTAACCTGTTCTCACGTCTGATTGGCTGGCCTGAATAACTGGTCTGAGTAACCCGTGCTCTGATTGGTCGGCGAGAGCCATGTCTGCACATCCAGCTGTCGTGATGCTAACCGGCTAGCCGCCTGCGCTACATGTTTCGTTTTACTTGCATTTATCAAACTTCTCGCACCGTGTCGCCGCTTTAACACCACGGTGCCCGCACTTGGCGATGCCGGTTCACTCCCGGGACAAAAAAGAAGACGAAATGGAGGTGGATTTCCCCGATCAAGACGGAAGCAGCACGGACGAGGAGGACACGGTTAGCTCCTCTGTGTCTGAAGATGGGGACACATCGGGTAGGAAAAAACAGGCCTAATCTGACTGAGGCCAACTGCACTAAGACGCCACATCAGATGACAGTAGTGTAGATACTTGGTGGTAAACGTGTTCAAATCATGTTTTAAGAGAGGGTCTGACGGGGGCCAATGTTTGCATTAACACCAGAAATCTGATCATTATTATCCGATTTATGGAATTATCATATAGTGAAATTACATGTAAACAGTGAATTTTCATGTGAATCAGTTGTGAGTAATCGGATTTCTTTCCGATTTTTCAGGCATGTGCAGGTAATTTTCTGACAAGGTAATTTATGCAAATAAGGGCAAACTAATGTGACAAAAACATCATAAAGATTGACAGAGTATTTTCAACATTAATTGTATTTTGTCTCCCAAATACAACAGTGTCACCGATGGTTAGATTTCTTTTAGTAATAAACCATATCTCATATTATTGGGCTGTCTGATTATTCTATGTAAATGTACCCTCGGCTTACAGCGAGTCGTATTTGGTGTAAAAACCTGGGTAAAATGAAGCTGATTGTGTCTGAACAGAAATGGACGATGAAGACTGTGAGAGGAGGAGGATGGAGTGCCTGGATGAGATGACCACGTTAGAAAAGCAGTTCACGGATTTGAAAGAGCAGTAAGTTCTTTGTTCACTCCCACACAAGCTGCTGAGTGTTTGGCAGCTCACTCAAGGTCCTGCAAAAGCCACAATCATAGTTTATTTATATAAGCAGGTCCAGTCACTTCTTGCTCTTCCTCTGTTGCTTTGGACACTGTGGCTGAGTGGCGAGCACTCACGCCTCACAGCAAGTTGGTTTGCCGGTTTGACTTTTCTGTGCAGAGTTTGCTCTTCCTCCTCGTGTCTGGGTGTAGGTTTCTCCATTCAACCCAAAACATGCACAACAGGGAATCCTCCTGCTACCGGATCTGGAGACGGGTTCACGAGTGCTGGACGACACCTGCGTCACACTCTAGTTTATAGCAAGATCCCAGGGCTTAACATGGAGCAGGGAAAAGCTTTACCATTACATTAATTTCCCACAAATTCCCACAATTCCTGTTCGCTCTGTGCAAACACTGGGTTTGTGTTGCACCAAAATGAACAAACCTGAACTTCTAAACCTTATCAACAAATTGATAAATTGACCAAGCCTTCATAAACTTCAAACGGTCCTTGACATAACTCAAGGGTTTCGACGACTTTTGCCCAATCCAATGATATAATAATTTGTTTTGAATTATTAATTGCTAATGCTACTGTGCTAGTTGTGGGCGGCAGTAGCTCAGTGGTAGAGTGCTCGTCTTCTGATCCAAAGGTCGGCGGTTCGACTCCCCGCTCAGTCAGAGCGGTCAGATCCACTGGCCCGCAGGTTGGCGGTGCGATCGCAGCTGCCTCATGTGAATACTGCCGTTGTGTCCTTGGGCAAGACACTTAACCCAACTTGCCCCCCAGTGTCTGCGTACATCTGGGGTGTGAATGTGTGACTGGTTCCTTGATGTAAAGCGCTTTGATTACCTTGACGGTAGAAAAGCGCTATATAAATGTGACCATTTATAGTTTCATCTCTTCAATCCATGGATCTCTGTCTTTACATTGTTTTTCTTGAACGTAAGAAAGAGCTCAGTAATATATAGGACTTGGCTACACAGTTGTTGCATGTTGTGATGTCTCTAATACAACTCTCTCTTGTTGTGCCACTGTCTTTGATACAACAAAACTGAATTAACTAAATGTCTTCCTGATGAGGCCGTGGCCATCATTTCCTAACCCCATTTGATGTAACGATGTCTGATTTCCTCTGCCATTTGGACAACTTTTCTCTAATACACAATTGCAAAGGTTAACGACGGTGTTTGAGTTTTTTTGTCCGTTAAGTGTCATTACGTGTGCTGTCCAGACTTTACAAGGAGCGTCTGAGCCAGGTGGACATTAAGCTGCAGGAGGTGATGGCCGGCTGTGCACAGGAGTATCTGGAGCCTCTGGCCAACCTGCAGGAGAACATGCAGATCAGGACCAAAGTGGCAGGTAACGCACACGCTGCTCCCTCTGGACCTGCTCATGATGGTTATGGCTCTGAACTTGGTCAGTGATGATGAGTTCTATTCAAATTCAGTTAGGAGCCTTTTTATAACCGTTTCCAAAGTGCTTCGCAAAAACTGAATAGTAATGAAAATAAAGCTGTGACCAATGAATATTTTTTATATATTTTGATTTTAAGTCAACAAGTCAACTTTTATTTTTTATATATTTTGATTTTAAGTCGACAAGTCAACTTTTATTTTTTATATATTTTGATTTTAAGTCGACAAGTCAACTTTTATTTCTATTGAACATTTTTATAAATACATTTTTTCAAACCAAATAATGGTTAAAATATTGTAAGTGAAAGCTTCTAGATGGATAATATTTACAAATGACATGCATTATTTAAGAAAATCAGAAAAAAAAAAAAATATATATATATATATAGGTATATGTGTATTTATTTTTTTACATTTTAATGCCGCTATCTTCTTAATGAAATACGTGTATTTTATAATCTATATAATCGGATAACGATTATTAAAATAATTGTTATCGCATTTTGATCAACTATAACTATTGGTCAACTATTTACGCTTATTCCAGTGACTTGTTGCAGCCTTGAATAAGAAAAATAATTATTTGCATAGATATATCTCCCCATAAATCCACCCCAAATCCATGGAAATATCGCCACACTGTTTTTATTTACAACTGTATATTTTCTCTATTAAAAATGCAATGAATAATAGAGTATCGTTTCCAGATTGTCATGTCAAACACATGTATAAAAGTGTAAAAATACATGTTTTCTAAGATTGGTGCAGTACATTTGAGCCTTTTAGCGTGTATTCCTGCATGAGAAAAGTAGCATCGCAGTCTGACCTGATCAGGGCAAATGCCTTGAGATCCTTCACACTGTGGAATTAAATAATTGATCACGTCTTCTTGTTACGGCAGGAATCTACAGAGAGTTGTGTTTGGAATCCGTCAAGAACAAGTACGAGTGTGAGATCCAGGCGGCGTGCCAGCACTGGGAGGTAAAACACATCAACTAGACTGTGCCTCAGAAGAGACTAAAACCATGTTACTGCCATGAATCTATACATCACAGGTGTTTTATGTCCAGCTATCGCCTTAGAAACGCCTTTTAAAGGTCCACTACGTAACCTTTCTGCTGGGCGTTTTGCCACCTGCTGGTCTCCAAGTTACACAGAATTACATTTAACATATCCATATTTACTGGTGTTTTTTTAACTGCCAAAATCGCTTTATTCCCATCAAGATGTGTTCTAGTTGTGAGTGGAGTCACCTCTTCGCAGATCTGACCTGTAACTTATGTAGCGATGGAAACGTTTTCTGCTTTACAGTGGAGGCAAAGCATTAATATATCAATGGAGACGAGCTTTAGTAAACTCTCTGTAGTCCTAAAAGTCGGACAAGAACAATAACTAAAAATATTAAATTAACACAAAATTGAGATCAGGAAGTGTTTATGTCCTTTCACATTTTTTACTCGTGCTCTAGTTTTTACGGTAAAACTGTACATCTTTAACAGAAGGAACACTTCAAGCTTCATTATGGTGTTCAAATCTACTTCATGTCCAATATTTAGCCTATCTAATCTATATTGAGTTTGCACAATATCGGACATTATTATTTTTTCCCTTGACAACAAACAAACAAACAAAAGTATTTAAAAAGAAGATGTGGGTGATTTGGCCGTTGTACATTTACTGCCATGATGACATTGTGATGTTTGACTTTTTGACACAATCATTTCAGTTATTTTCAGTTAAGAAGAAGAATAGTCTTATTTGCCACATAGAATTAAGAACAATCAACAACAGCAAAGACCCAGTTAAAATGTATTCTTAAGAAGACATATTTTCAACAAACGATATATTAAAACAAACATTCATACCTTAATGTGTCACTCAGTCAAAATAAAACCTTAACAGAGACTAAACTAAGACTAAATCCAGTCAAAGTTAAACTGAGTAGATAAATAAATAGATAAATTGATTCATATTACAGCCAATTAAGTGATTTCAATATTTTGTGAAATATTTAAATTTAATATTGTGTCTTTAGCACGTCATTATTAGAGTTTATAAATAACTCTACATAGAAGCAATAAATAAAGAGAGAAATTATAAAGAGATATAATAAGATTCACTGAACAAAGTCTGATTTTCCAGTTAAAATAGTTCCATGTCGTCTTGTCTTGTGGCTCTCTCGTTATTTAAAAAGAAAAACAGAAACATTTGCCTGAAAAGTCTTGTCGACATGTTTCTTTCTCCCGTGGTCAGAGTGAGAAGATGCTGCTGTTCGACACGGTGCAGAGCGAGCTGGAGGAGAAGATCAGACGCCTGGAGGAAGACAGACACAGTATTGACATCACCTCAGGTAACGGCCGGCTCAAACCACCACAACCAAACATCAAAGTCGCCTTGAAATATCGCCCCCTCTCTCCCGGTTTTAGCTGCGTTTTTGTTTTCTTTTTACTTCCCAGAGTTGTGGAGCGACGGGCTGCACTCGCGGAAGAACAAGAAGAAAGACCCCTTCTGCCCCGTCAAGAAGAAGAAGCCCGTTGTCGTCTCTGATATCCTTTGTCTTTGTAGTTGTTGCTTCTCCCGATGTCCCGTCTCTCTAGACTTTTCCTGAACCGCTTTTCTCACGGCCATATATCGTTTACATGCTGCAGGATCTGGACATTCTTGAAGACTGGACCGCAATCAGAAAGGTGCTTTTTACAAATCTGTGATATGTTTTCAGGGTTGGTCTTAAAGGTGCACTGTGTAACTTTTCTGGTTGAGGGTCCGCCGCTTTTTCAGTGGAGATCGATGTGAGCTTGATCAGGGCAAAAATCATACTCACCATTGTTTTCAGGCTCATGGTGGAAATGACAGTTATTTCAAACAATTTTGTCTATACTTGTTTTTGACTTGTTACTTCTGTAAAAATAACCAGTAGATTTGAAGTTTTAAAACCCTGTAGATTAAAAACTGGCTTTGCTAACGGTTGTGTGGCAGAACGATCGCACACATCGCTCTGAACAGATGATTAAATTGATTGTATTTTTATCACAGTATGTTTTTGAACTGAAATCACTATTATAGATTACATTAGAGGCGCAATGGACAATTTTTCGGTGATTTGAGAACTTGGGCGGAAGTGCGCATGCGCACTACCCCGTGTGGACTGATACAACACACACGTGCGTTTGTTTATTAGCGCGACGGATCACATCGCATCGCTCGTCTCCCGTAGATTTCCGTCTTCTTCTGAGTCAGCTCGAACTGTCTTTCTCCGTCTTCATTTTGTCCCGTACACTGAGGGAACTATATTATGATAGATCAATGCGCTTAGGCACACGGAAACGTGGGGATGAGCCACACACGGCTGCAGGTGAGCGATAGGTGTGTTTTATGATTGATACATGGCAGGACTGATGGGCAGTCCACGCCACGAGGAAATAAGACTTAGATTTGGGCCAAAAAAAATCGTCCATTCAACCTTTAACTGCACAGCCCTAATGGATATGTTATTACTTGGAATGGAAAGTTCCACAGTATGGCATTAACTTTATCTGTCTCCATGGAGACAAGCAGGTGATGTCACCTCGGCGAGTGACAGGTCAGATCTGTGGAGAGGCGACGCCACTCACAGTAAGAACGCATGTTTTTTTCAAGCTATGTGAGAAATGTTGAATGAATACTACACAGATAAGTTTAATGAAACACTGTGAAATATTCCTGACAAAGCATTAACATCTCCATGGAGACGAGCAGGTGGCAAAGCATTAACATCTCCATGGAGACGAGCAGGTGGCGGATCCTTCACTATAAACGTTAATGTACCTTTGAATGAAAAAGTACTGCAAAGAAAAGCAGATTTTTAAGAATTCTTTTGAAAACAAAGAGCACTTGTCAAACTAATCCAGCTATGTCTCAACTCAATGATTTATTATTCAAGTTGCTAAGCAACAAAATTGAAGTGAAAACACAACAGGACAAGATGACATGTTTGGACAAGATGAACAGATTTACTAAGATCTAGATCAACGATACTGATCCTTCTAACAGATGCATGGGCTTCACTTTTTGTGGTCATTTTTTAAGCATTTGCATCAGATTTTCAATATATTTGACCTTTTTAACACAACCAGGAGCTTCAACATTTAAAACCTTGTAAAATATAAACATGCATTTAAAATAAATCGGGGTCTACACCAGTTATTCTCAATAATTCACACCAAGTAAAAAAATATTTGGTTTTCTGAGTGCTACCAGATCTGTATACAGACTATATCAGGCCTGATTATGGCAAAAACAGGTCTAAAATGAGACTAAACCACGGATAAAGTCATTCTGATTAATGATCAACACAAACTCAAACTGCAGAGGGCCTACTCACCGCAGTTTGAGAAACACTGGTTTAACTACAGGATTAACGGGTTTTGTACATAATGACACACTTTAGTTTAGATATTTAGGCCTTTAAGATTTGCCCACCTTTTTAGAGCTGTTGTCGACTAAAGCCTTTCAGTATCTCAGTGATCTAAACATGTATCTGACACAAATTCCACTCACAAGACGGCAATCGCATGGAGTTTATTCAAAAACAACTAATTATAGAGAAAAGTACTAGAAGAACTGTGTGTGTAAAACAGTAGGGTTCAAGAATGTCATTATTTGGTCTTGCATTTATATACATACTGGTAATGTTAATCCCGATGTGGACTTGGGTTTGGTCTTGTCCTTGTTTAGTCCTGATCTAGTCCATGTTCAGCTTCAGGTTCATTCCCAATTTTGATGACTTTTGTGTTGAATATGAAGCCTCAAACTCATGATGCTCTCAAATCGTCAGCTAACTCGCTCCATGCCCCGTTTCCTTTTATTCCCGTTATATATTGTCACTTACAAATCTTTAATATGCTTGCTTCAGTGTACATTTTAACTTTGCAACCCTGAATCCACACACACAGTTTTATTGCCTTGCGTTGCACGGTTTCATCGCGTGTGTTAAAGTTTGTTTGAGTTAAAACGGTAACGTCTCTACACGCCTCAAGCCGCCTTTAATTTAGAGGCGTTTGCTGCGCCCGGGTCGATTCTGTTCTGCCCTGAAGTACACGCCGGAGTCTGCTCGTCTCATTTGTGTGTCGTCCCTCCAGGCGATGGCGTCCCTGGCTCCGCACAGAGTGAAGGTGGACGGTGAGTTTGTTGCCAGCATCGATCTCCACTAATCACAGACTCTAATGGTCATTATCGATCCCGCCTACAGTAGATCTTGTCTCTTCTCTTTCTGTCCACCTCTTTTCATCCTCTTTCTCTACAGCGAGCGTTTTCTTCTCTTTTATCTGATGGCGCTGCAGCCGCTCCTCCTCTTGACTCGTGTCTGTCGTTTTAGTCCCCGTGGCGAAGACCGACCGACATCACCACGTGACGCGGTCAGAGGACGGCAGGCTGTTCTACGACAACCAGTGGTACTGCAAAGGACAGGCCATCTGCATCAACCGCAAGGACGAGTACCCAACCAGGTCTGTGACGGGGACATAAATAGTAATTGTCTTTAAACCAGGCTGTGATATCGCACTTGTGTGTCTAAGTGCTTTTCATTTGACAAAACCACTTAATGGTTAATCCCAGTTTATCCACTGAAATCAGGTTTTATTGCACCGTATAAAGATAAGATAAGATATTCCTTTATTGTCCCACATGAGGAAATTTCATTGGTGCAACGCAGGTAGATACAGAGGTAGATACAGAAGAACAGATCACTTATAGGAAGTCTGAAAAACACTTTCAGTAGAAGATCTCCTATAAATAAATAAAAAACTCCCATAGACAAATAAATAAATACATAAATACCATTGCATGTGATCACGACAGTAATTGCACATGAATATGTGTCACAACAGCACATAGATTGCACATGAATTTCACAGTAATTGCACATGAATTGCACATGAATTCCAACAGCAATTGCACATATGACAGAATTGCACATGGTTAGGTCAGTATTGCGAGTGTTCAGTACTAACAGTTTTTGTTATAAAGTCTGACAGCAGCAGGAAGGAAAGACCTACGGAACCTTTCCTTCACACAGCGAGGGTGGATCAGTCTCTCACTGAAGCTGCTCTCCAGAGCGGAGACAGTGTCCTGCAGGGGGTGACACTCATGGTCCAGCATAGATGTGAATCTAGCAAGGACCCTTCTGTCCCCCACCTCCTGCACCGAGTCCAGAGCGCAGCCCAGGATGGAGCTGGACTTCTTGATGACTTTGTCCAGTCTCTTCCTCTCCCTCTCTGTGATGCTGCTGCTCCAGCAGGCCACACCGTACAGGAGGGCTGATGCCACCACAGAGTCGTAGAAGGTCTTCAGGAGTGGCCCTGTCACTCCAAAAGACCTGAGTCTCCTCAGGAGGTAGAGCCGACTCTGGCTCTTCCTGTACAGTGCGTCTGTGTTATGAGTCCAGTCCAGTTTGTGGTTCAGATGAACACCCAGGTACTTGTATGAGTCCACTCTCTCAATGTCCCGTCCCTGGATGTTCACAGGTGAGGGGGCAGTGGGGTGGCGTCTGCGGAAATTCACCACCATCTCCTTCCTTCTTCCCCGCGTTGATGATGAGGTGGTTCCGCTGACACCAGTCCACAAAGTCCTGCGCCAGTCCTCTGTACTCCGCGTCATCGTCGTCCGTGATGAGTCCGATGATGGCAGAGTCATCAGAGAACTTCTGTAGGACACAGCTGTCTGTGTCATGTCTGAAGTCTGCAGTGTAAAGGGTGAAGAGAAAGGGCGCGAGGACAGTGCCCTGGGGCGCCCCCACACTGCAGGTCCGAGTGTCAGACACACAGTTCCGGGCTCTCACAAACTGGGGTCGGTCTGTGAGGTAGTCCAGGATCCAGTCTGCCAGGTCATACTCCACACCAGCCGCCTCCATCTTGTCCCTCAGGAGCAGCGGCTGGATGGTGCTGAAGGCGCTGGAAAAATCGAAGAACAGAATCCTCACAGAGCTGCCAGGCTTTTCCAGGTGAGAGAGAGAGCGGTGCAGCAGGGAGATGACGGCGTCCTCCACTCCGATGTCAGACCGATATGCAAACTGCAGCGGGTCCATGGCTGAGCTCACGGTGGAGCGGAGGTGGTCCAGGACTAGCCGCTCCAGTGTCTTCATCAGGTGGGACGTGAGAGCCACTGGCCTGAAGCTGTTGAGGTCTTTGGCGCGCGGTGTCTTGGGCACAGGTACCAGACAGGAGGTCTTCCAGACCTGTGGTACCACCCTCAGCTTCAGGCTCATGTTGAAGACATGCTCCATAACTCCACACAGTTCATCTGCGCAGGACTTAAGGAGCCTGGGGCTGATGCCATCAGGTCCTGCTGCCTTCCTCACTTTAATCCTCTTCAGCTCACTCCTCACCTGTGCTGCTGTGACAGTCAGTGGTTGGCAGGGAGACTGTGTGCTGGGGGGATGGGTGAGTCCAGGCGAAGTGGGGAGCTGATGGTCCGGGGCAGATAAGCGAAGAGGAACAGATGCAGGGCATTGTCCAGCTGTGGAAGAGAGAGCATGCAGCTGTGCAGGGGGAGGGGCGGGTGACCGATCAAACCTCAAGAAGTGAGCATTTAAATCATTCACCCACTGTAGATCCCCCACTGTCTGTGCAGGGGGGATTTTGAAGCCCGAGATGGTTTTCAGGCTCCTCCACACTCCCTGAATGTTCTTTTGCTGCAGCTGCTCCTCCATCCTCCTCTTGTAGCCGGCTTCAGCCTGCCTGATCTTCCTCCTCAGCTCCTTCTGCACAGTCCTCAGCTCCTCCTTGTTCCCTGACCTGAAGGCTCTCTTCTTCTCCTTCAGCAGAGCCTTCAGTTCACGGTTAATCCATGGCTTGTTGTTTGGAAAACACCGCACCGTCCGGGAGGGAACAATGTTCTCAAAACAGAAGTTGATGTAGTCCGTGATGCACTCTGTGATGGTGTTGATGTCCTCCCCATGTGGGTCATAAAGCTCAGTCCAGACAGTGGTGCTGAAGCAGTCCCTCAGAGCCTCCTCGCTCTCAGCAGACCACATCCTCACCTCACGGGACACCACAGGCTGCCTGCGCACGATGGGTTCATACACAGGCCTCAGATGTACAAGATTGTGGTCCGAGCTGCCCAGGGGAGGGAGGGGGGGAGAAGAATAAGCCTCCTTGGTGTTGGCAAAAAACAAGTCCAATGTTCTATTCTCTCTGGTGGGGCAGGTAACATACTGGGTGTATGTTGGTAGAACAGAAGAGGTGGTGAGAGCGTGGTTAAAGTCACCAGAGACGAGGAAGAGAGCATGTGGGTGCTGTGTTTGCAGCCTACAATTGCAGGAGAGCAGTGCTTCACAAGCATTTTCAGCATTGGCAGACGGGGCCACATAAAGCTATTCAACTTAAGTTTCCAGTGGGCTAGATGTTCCGGAGGACCAAGGCCTCTGGGCCAGAGGTGGACAACACTACTGTAGTTTGGATCGCACAAAATATCCCCAACACCATTTCGATAAATTAAGTTGATGCAATAAAATAACTACTGAGAGAACAATGTTGCTTTGCAAAATTGCCCATCAAGAACTGAACTCCGAGACAACCGCTGTTCTGATTTTGGGCGTTACAAAAATAAATTGAATTGAACCAGAATTAAACGGGGACTAGACTAGTACCAACAAGGTCTGAACCAGAACAAACCCTGAATCAAACCAGGTCTAAAGCAGAATTAAACTGGGACTAAACCAAACCAAACCAGGTCTAAACTAGTGCTAATCCAGAAATAAATCGGTAAACAAGATTTGTTTTTGTTTTTTTATATTTGGAAGATGGGCTGGATTAAATCACTTGACGGGACTGATTTGCCCCCCAGGCCTGATGTTGAATATGGTATGAATGATCTGCGTAATCCAAACCCGCCGCTCATGTTGCGTCTTTCCTCCGCAGCGCCGTCATCACCACCATCAACAACGACGAGGTTTGGTTCAAGCGTTTGGACGGGACCAAGTCGAAGCTGTACGTCTCTCAGCTGCAGAAAGGCAAATACACCATCAAACACTCGTAGGCCTGCTCTCCTCCTCCTCCACTTCCTCCTTCTCCTCCTCGCGGTCTCGTTCCACACGCTTTACCATACGTACAGTGACGCGACATCCAACCACACTCACTGTTCGTGGCGTTTTGCGCACGCTCGAGTCGACGGCTAGTAGTATTTGACTGTAAATATGTGGACGAACTCCCAAAGTGTCATTTTCTCTTGAGATGAAGTGCTGCTAAGTATGAGACGATGTGAAGCTTGGAGCGTGCCTTTTGGAGACAAGGCGTATCAATGCAGTGAAGCCTTACTCTTTGTTTTGGAGGACTGAGCGGGCCCAAACTGAGAGATTTAAGCGTGACTCCGTTTCATGCTCCGTGGCGCTTACAGATCTGTGTTTTAGGACCCTTTAGGCAGGTCCCCGATTGCGTAAAAAAAGAACGCAACGTTGCACAGGTTTTCTATATTGTGTTTGTGTGAAAGCAGTGGGGATTTGTGTGGTTACATTGATAGAATGAGAGTTGGTAGATGTTCAACAATCTATCTATATATCAATATTATGTCGACTCATTATCAGACAAACGTGAAATGTCGATAAAACTAATCACAAAAGTGCAGTAATCTCACAGTATTTTATTTTTAATCGGCTCTTTTTGTAGCATTTTTAACTATAACAAATGTTCCACAAATCGACACCGCGACACGATCCAAATGTGGATTTTCTTAAAACAAAATGGCATCGATCAGGTTTTTAAGTGATCACATTAAACAAACACAAGGTTAAACAGAATATTTATCATTACAATCAACTGCTACTTTAAATAAAATGCAGTTTCTAGTGTTGTCAAGTTCTCTTTTGGTCTCGTCTCGACCAAAACAAAGTCAGATTAACTGTTAAGTGTAGGTTAGTGTATGTATTTTGTATTTTATTTTCAAGGCTTAGTGCGTCTGTAAAGTTGACTAAACCCAAACCAAATACGTGACAATCTAGCTTCCACGCCGCACTGCAATAACACCATTTGAATGCGTCTCTTACAGTGCAGTCGACGAGCCGCTGTCTAACTTTTCTGATATGTTCCGCAGTATGACATGAAACGTACTGTATGTATGTTGCGTTTGTTTGCTGTAATTTCATTGGTCAAAAAAGCATTGGAAAACAGACAAAACACAGATATGTCGGTTTTAAGACAGTTTGTCAAATAATTTGTCAATGGCGTTTTCGGTTTAGTTAATTATTAGTTGGGTTTTGATTTTTGACACAAACGAGGCGACAGCAGAGAGAAGTCATGGAGTGAGTGAGCAAAGATTTGGGAGTGATTTAGGGCAGGGAAATACTAATAATTATGATTATCTCGACATTTTTCTCATCTCATTAACGATATTCAAAGGATATCATGCCAGTCTGACAGAAATGTGTTAAAACGTGTCTTTAAACGTATTAGTTTAGGTTTAATGATCAGACAAGTGTGAAATGTCTGTAAAATGAATCACAAAAGTGCAGAAATGACACCTTATCCATACGTTTTTGTAGCATTGTCCATTATAAACGATACACTACATTAAAAAGTTGCATATTTTCTAAAGGACTTTACATTATTATCTCAATTACAGTATATTTCCCACCTCTAGAGGGAGTCGTGAATCTGCCTTTTTAACTTAAATCAATTGTTTCCTTGTACTTTTCAGTATAAACAGTGCAGTTGTGACGCTGTGAGTGCAGTTTCTTCTGACAAATGATCAGATTTGTGTTATGATATGTGGGTTCTGTTCAAAGTTCACATTTTAAGTTTGTCCGGGAGAATTGACCAGCCTGAACTATGAACTGACAAACTATGTACCCGTATTACAGAACATTATCCGCACAAATATCCACAAGAGGGTCAGCCATTTTTATGCAGAATAAGACTGGATGTTTTGGTATTTAAAACATGCAGCCTTTTGCTAATTTCGTCTATTAAAATTGCGATTAATAAAGACGCTAAAAAGTTTGAACGCTTTTGCCCATTTTACGCCAATTTTCCCCTCAATTCAACAATCGTCTTTGGTCGACCACGGCTCTGATCTCCACCCAAAACGTTACTGTAGGAGAGCAGCACAGTAAACGGTAAATAACTCAAGATGGCTGCCTTCCTCCTCCATGTCCCAACGTGCCTCACGAGCGAAAGGCGGGTTTAGATTTAGATTAGATTTGATCTTTGTGTTTCATTTTACGTGTCCAATCTGTTACGTTTTGATTCTCTACAATATTCAAATGTTTACAGTGTTACTCAAACCCACAAGCGGAGCTAAGTTTCAACTCCGCTCCATTTCTCTGAGTGCCGTGTCTTGTGTTTATGGCGTAAAGGGAAAAAAAAGGTGCTGAAGACAATGTGAAGCCCAAACACAACACCGGCTGTACTGTTAAAAAGTACAACAAAAAGATGATCAGACGTTACTTTTCTTTTGTACATTTGTATGCATACTTTTACTTAACACAAATGCGGGAAGCTGCAAAGACAAAATGTGAACTTGTGCCATATGCATGCCATTAAAGACTCTTCTGTTTGAATCCGGTAAAGTGTGCTGTGCAGTTTTTGGTGACATTTGATGCTTAATATGAGACTATATTTAGAAGTCTAAAGTATTGTCATTAGATTATATATAATACAGAAAAAGATGGGTCCGTGTAGCTTTTTGTCACTGGACTAATACTGTTATTATTGAAGTTTTACGTTTCTTTGATGCCTGATAAAAAAATATAGCTGGAACTTAACAAAGCATTTTTTTTGGTACCGGAGAAGTTTTTTTTGTCTAAAGTTATAATTTGAAGGAACCGGTTGCGTTTGTGCACATGGCTGGGTGATGCAGCAACAAAAAAATTAGTATCATGTTTTTGTTTCCCCTTACATGGATCAATCTTGATTTATTTTTTATAACATTTTCTTAAAAATGGCTTTCGGCATTGGTTTCATGAACATAAGAACAAGAGACACACTTAATCTGTGTCGTGAAGCCAAAAAACAACAACAGAGAATTGGCTGTGGACTTCAGCATTAAAAAATCCAAAATTATCACAGACGATTGGACGTGACAGAATCTCAATCCGAACTAAAAAGACCAACTCTCCTTTGTGTTGAGAACATGTTTTTATTAAAGCTCCATCTTATCTGGGCTATTTTGTGGTGAAGCCTGTTGGTCCTAGTAAAATCTTAGCGCATCCACAGTAACACGTTTATTGGGCTCGTTGCTGTAGTTTGGCCCTGAGGCTTTCAGTTGAATTATCCTGAAATATTTGTTTTTTACAAGTTTAAAATCCTTTACCAAAATAACAAGCTTCATATCTAACAACTGGTGTAAGACAGACCTGATATTAACATTCTGAGACTAAAATAAGTTCCCTTTTTAAAACTTCAAATAAAAGCTTTTTTGTATGATTCACTGTGTTTATTCACCGCTGCATATGTTTCATTATGGGGCTGTTAATGAAAAGCCCTGTTCTACGGTAAAGTAATAAACCTGTGTTTTGTATTTGTTTTTAGTATTTAATGACCTGTTTTTACTGGAAAAAAAAAACTTGCTGAAAAAGATACGCATTTGTACGGTGAGCTGTGTCGCCTCTCCACAGATCCGGCGTCTCATTCATAAAATTCTAACTGAAAGTATTAAAGACACAACGCAAATATCCACAAACATCTTGTTTCTTTTAGCTCCGATCTCCTCCTGCCTCATTTATAAAACCCTCAAAGTGCAAATTTGAGTTTTCGTACCGTTTGTGGCTCATTTCCATGTCGAGTTTTCTTTTTATAGATCACAAACTTGGTGTAAAAAGTCATCTACATCACATTTTTGTACATATGCCTGGTTTATAAATGAGGCCCTTTTACCTGTAACTTGACCTGGTATAGATATAGCTGGATGGATACATACATACTGTTTAATGCCGTACTGTGCATCATTCTAGTTCACTATTTACCAACCCCAAAGTTTGTCCACACATTTAAAAAGTCTGAACTACACTTATTTTAGGTTTAGTGCTTTACAACATACATATACAGACATATCCGTTGTTATTGTATCTGCAAATCTAATTTAACTTTAAACATTTTTCAAACGGAGCGGAGATAATGAATGATTTGTCCGTGGGTTGTTAATGAGATCCACAGAGCTGCAGAGAGAAGGGCAAAATGATCGAGGAAATAACTTCCTTCAACGCTCCACCAGAAAAGTTACACAGTGCACCTTTAACAAGAGGGTTATTTTGACTCTTGTGCCTGAACTCTTTCTGGCTCAGCTTTGCGTGACATTTTTCATTTGGACTTTATTTAGTGTATTTATACCTGTTGTAAATATAAATTATAGTTTTACACCAATCGAGATGTGGAGGCAACATTGAAAAATCTGTATAAAATGACTAGAATGTCAAAGTTTATGCATAAATTACTCAAAAAAAACCCTACTTTTTTGGACTCTCTAAACATGAACTTAACAAAATAAAGCTTCACTCATATATTATTTGTCCAATAAAAGAAAATGGTGACCTTACATGAGTTTTTGCCCATTGTTTCCTAGTGTGATGTCATCCATTACAAACAGGAAGTGAAATTATAAACCTAAAAAAATGTGCTATTCTGTGATGAAAACGATTAGAAAGATATTGACCTTAACTGCATCTTAGTTCAACGAGTCGTCCAACCTGTCATAAGCACTTTAAATACTTCATGATTCAGCTTGACCCGAGGTCAGGCTCATTCTCTTTTCTTCTCCACACAGTCGAGCGGCCTGGACTCAACCTCGCACAACTTATTTCAAAGCATAAAGAAATTCCCTGACGTTGCTCGTGGGTCCAAAGTCACCTCTGAGCTCGGATGAACCTCTTGGCTCTCGTCCCGTGCCACAAACGCTCCTCCTTCTCTTCGGGACGGGGGCAAATGCTGAGCCAGTCCTATTCGATAATGGCCCCTTAGTGCCTTGTGCCGTCCAACCTTTCAGCTATTATTTTAGATTAACAACATGCAGCTTTATCGATCGTGTACGGGCCGCTGATGTACCGCTTTTCCTGCCTCTGCGCCTTTGCCTTCGACAGTATATGGAGACATCTCATGCACAACTGCCGTGATTGATCAATGGGTTCGGGGTATTGATCGAGCGTGGCCACAATTCAAACGCAATCGATGGCAAACGTGATTGGCTGAGCACAGGCGTCCCGCTCGAGGCCGCTCGGCTCAGTTTTGGCCCTCCGTAAAATGCCTTAAGTGTAATTACGTTGAACAACAGGAAGTCAAGCGCTTTCTGACTAAAATTCCCATCTTTTATTTCATTTATATGCAAAATGTATATGAGTTATATGTTAAATGTGATCGTGGGACAGTCCCAAGACAAGTTTGTGGTGTTGAATTGAATTGCCGCTCTTTTTTTTCTTTCAGTTTCATAAAGTTTGTCACTGGCAAAAACCCATCGACGAATGTGATATTGCAAAAACATGCTGTAAAAAGCAGTTTCAAAGTTTAAATATATGCGTCGTTTCACTTTGCAGTCATACAAATAACATCAACAGTAATCGATTTGATGAACGTGTTTGTAGAATTTAATTGTAAAGATTTCCTATTGTTTTAGTAAACATGAGTGAAGTATTTGAACTATTCTTTTACAATCATCAACACAGAAAAGTACAGGAACAATACAGTACTACAGAACGCTACAGAAAATAATCACCAAAAACTATACTGCAACTGCTTTATGCCACTGACACGATTATTATAAAGTGGGATAATTTTTTTTTAATGTACTTTATTGCTGTGAAAAATAAATGGCAGAATGAAATTAGCCATTGAATTTACTTATTCAACCCTCTACAGTTCATATTGCAAGACTTTACATATTTATTCCATTCATTTACTACTTTAAATCAGTGCCAAGTCTTCAGGCGTCCCAGATAAATACAGTTGTCTGCATCGGTTCAAATGATACTGCTGCTACAAGTCATCCCACAAGGTGTCAGTGTACGGCTACATGTGGACTCTCTCTTCACCACAGCTGAGCAGAGACAGGGAGGCAGCAGGGAGGGAGCGAGTGAAGGGGGGAGGGGAGGAGTGAGGGAGGGAGTGAAGGAGTGAAGGGGGAGGGAGTGAAGGAGGGAGGCAGCAGGGAGGGAGGGAGGGAGTGAAGGGGGGAGGGAGTGAAGGAGGGAGGGAGAGAGGCAGCAAGGAGGGAGGGAGTGAAGGAGGGAGGGAGGGAGTGAAGGAGGGAGGGAGGGAGTGAAGGAGGGAGGTGTTCAGTGAATCTGGGGCACCCTGCTGCTCCGAGCAAGAGGAGCGCAATGGATGAAGGCACGGTTTGATCACAGCACACTGACCACGTCCACTGCTGCAACAGAGAGGGGAGAGAGAGGGGGGGAGGGAAGAGAAGAGAAGAGGGGGAGGGAAAGAAGAGAGGGATGAGGGGGAGGGAAAGAAGAGAAGGAGAGAGAAGAGTGATAAGGGGGAGCAAGAGGAGAGATAAGGGGGAGGGAAAGAGCGAGAGAAGATTGGGAGAGAGCGAACGGGAGGGAGAAAGAGAGAGAAGGGGGGGAGAAAAGAGGAGGTAGAGAGAGGGAAGAGGGATAGAGAGTTAAGAGGGGGAGGGAAAGAAACGAGGAGGGAGGGAGTGGGAAGAGAAGAGGGATAGAGAGTGAAGAGGGGGAGGGAAAGAAACGAGGAGGGAGGGAGTGGGAAGAGAAGAGGGATAGAGAGTGAAGAGGGGGAGGGAGGGAAGAGGGGGAAGGAAAGAAGAGTAATAAGGGGGAGCAAGAGGGAAGAGAGATAAGGGGGAGGGAGAAGAGAGAAGAAAAGGGGGAGAGAAGAGGGATAGGGAAAGAGCGAGAGAAGATTGGGAAAGAGCGAACGGGAGGGAGAAAGAGAGAGAAGGGGGGAGAAAAGAGGGGGAAGAGATGGAGGTAGAGGGAGAGAAGAGGGATAGAGAGTTAAGAGAGGGAGGGAAAGAAAAGAGGAGGAGAGAAGAGGGATCAAGAGTGAAGAGGGGGATGGAGAGAGAGAAAAAAGAAGAGGGGGAGGGAAAGAGAGACAACATTACCCAGCATCACTAATCTGTTCGTCTCTGTCACTTTTCGGCCTCAAGGGGTAATATTATGCAAAATACTCTTTAATGAGCGTTTAACCTTGACATACAGTGTTTCCTCGTTTATTCAAAACTGTTTTTTGATTGATTCCTGCACGTTTGAGTTAATCATGTGTTGTCCCAGTGTTCAGAAAAGTCCTATTCCACCTGCCCCCTATCTCCGCCCACATCCGGTCACGATTGTTTGTAAAATGAAGACACCGAGTGACACATTTAGGGTTATAAAATGTCACGATGGCCCAATTTCCACCATAATAACATGTAAATGATCCTTTGCCTTTTACGACGAAATGTCACTATGAAGAGGCGGGGCTTATCCATCCAGGAATGTCAATGAACCTGTTTCTATTACTGAGCCGTTTTAGAGCAATACTGCGGTTTACAATGAACAAAATGTACAATTATGATTTACTTATAGTTTATTACCAAGTACTTGGAAAAAAGCTATGTCTCCTTTAAACTGACATATCTTCCTGAAATGCTAAATATCGTATTATGAGGACTATTTAAAGACATAACCATCGTTGTTTTGCATCTTTAGCAACAGAACAAGCACATAGAATATCTTCCTGTGAGTGCTATCCATCTAAATCAGTATTTGTTTGTCAGAATAATTACTGTATCTGTTCAATGAATTGCAGCTGGAACTATATTGTTGGGGCACTATATTTATCGCATGTGCATTTTGTTTGTGACAGCGGAAATTGATTTGTTATTTTTCATGTAATACAATAAGATCTGAGCTTTGGCGAGTCAAATACTCTTGGTTTTGTTTCCCGTAGGCTTCATCAGACAGGAAAGGAGAGAGTGGAATGGGGGATGAGAGAAACGGGAGGACATGCAGTAAATTGTCGGAGTCGGGATTCAAACTCACATTTACAAAAGGGTTCACTGGGATTATTCGCCTTCACTTTCTTCTCCGGACATGATAGTGATTGTTCAGGTTTAAGAAGAGCCACACATTATGAATCTCTGCATTTGCCTGTACTCTGATTAGTACTTAATGCCAGTTTTGTTCTCGCCGCTGTTAATTCTTCTTGTTTGTACTTTTTGGAGCCACAGGGTTTGGTTCTTGATGGATGGGCGCGTCTTGTGTATTTTTAATGTGTCACTGGAGCTGGAGGGGGTCACTGCGACTGTGTTTGCTGCAACACTGAGGTTAATTAGACCGTGAAAGTGTCATTGTGTCCTAAATTACTAATACCTCAGCTGCTTCTACTGCCCCTGGTGGTTGTACATGATAGTGTCTTGAGTGCCCCTGAGTCTTTTACACCGAGTTCCCCCTAAGTCGGGATTTAGGCAAATAAATGGGTTTACGAGTGCGATATTGTCCATTTTTAAGACTATATTTTCTTGTATTGATGATTATGATCGAAAAAATGTACGAAATCTCCCAAAATATGCGACATTTACAACAAATTCTGATCAGAGCACAAATACTAGGCTCTGTGTCGGCCTGAATGTCTCTCCCTTCTCTTCACCCCCATTTTACGCTGTTTAAATGGTCAGCGGGGCAAATTTAATAGTTCTGAAAAGTTTATAAAATATTTAAAACATAGATGTGAATTGTTAGAAGTAGTTTTGATCCTGAATAGCATTGTCATAATACTGACATTTTAAACTGAATTTTGACAATAAGGAATAGGCTCGACTTCATACTGATTTCAATACCGCAATTACATTATAAAAACACTTTATCTTTTACACAATAGACTGTCGTTGTCAACTTAAAATAATAGATCTTTCTTTATGCTTCATGATGTCTGATAATGCTTAAGATCATTCTAAAAGTTCAGGAAAGGTCACATTTTTTTCTATCGGCGTAATAGCTCCATCAATATCAGTATTTGTAACACATATCTAGTTTAAGTATGAATTATCATCTGATTATCGACACTTTTGCCCACCGTAATGCTGGATTTAACAGAGCAACTCGTATGATATTCTACTCGTCTGAACAACGTGAATAATAGATGGGACAAATGTTATGGTTTGTTCAGTGTAACCGTCACAACTACAGTACACGTCCTTTGTATTCTGCACAATAAGCGGCGGCCGAGGGGAGAATATGTGGCGAGAAGAGCCGGGGCCGGTGTGTGCGTGGGCCGATTGTGTAATGCTGAAAATGTCTGTATGCAGTAGAGCAGCAGCAGTGGATGTGGCGGACGGGAGCAGAGTGGAGTAGACTCAAATGCACCAGTGCCCTACATGAGGCTGCTGCTATCACTTCCCCAGGTGTGGCCTAGAACACACTATTAGCATTCAGGGTAAGTCTCCTCCAGCGCCTGTCTAGACTTACCTCCGGCCCAAAATAGATGTTACTGTAGTGAGGAGCCGAGTGGTTTGAGACACTCTCTGTAATTGCGTGTTTCGTTGTATAAGCAAGGTAATGGTCAAGCTCATGTAAAGAGCCGTGTTCTGCTCCTCTTAATGCTGCACATCTTAATGCTGCACCTCTTAATGCTGCACATCTTAATGCTGCACCTCTTAATGCTGCACATCTTAATGCTACACATCTTAATGCTGCACATCGTAATGCTGCACATCTTAATGCTGCACATCTTAATGCTGCACATCTTAATGCTGCACATCTTAATGCTGCACCTCTTAATGCTGCACATCTTAATGCTGCACATCTTAATGCTGCACATCTTAATGCTGCACATCTTAATGCTGCACATCGTAATGCTGCACCTCTTAATGCTGCACATCTTAATGCTGCACATCGTAATGCTGCACCTCTTAATGCTGCACCTCTTAATGCTGCACATCGTAATGCTACATCTTAATGCTGCACATCGTAATGCTGCACCTCTTAATGCTGCACATCTTAATGCTGCACATCTTAATGCTGCACCTCTTAATGCTGCACCTCTTAATGCTGCACATCTTAATGCTGCACCTCTTAATGCTGCACCTCTTAATGCTGCACATCGTAATGCTGCTCCTCTTAATGCTGCACCTCTTAATGCTGCTCCTCTTAATGCTGCACATCTTAATGCTGCACATCGTAATGCTGCACCTCTTAATGCTGCACATCTTAATGCTGCACATCGTAATGCTGCACCTCTTAATGCTGCACATCTTAATGCTGCACATCTTAATGCTGCACCTCTTAATGCTGCACCTCTTAATGCTGCACATCCTAATGCTGCACATCTTAATGCTGCACCTCTTAATGCTGCACATCGTAATGCTACATCTTAATGCTACACCTCTTAATGCTGCACCTCTTAATGCTGCACATCTTAATGCTGCACCTCTTAATGCTGCACATCGTAATGCTACATCTTAATGCTGCACATCTTAATGCTGCACATCTTAATGCTGCACATCGTAATGCTGCACCTCTTAATGTTGCACATCTTAATGCTGCACATCTTAATGCTGCACATCTTAATGCTGCACATCTTAATGCTGCACATCTTAATGCTGCTCCTCTTAATGTTGCACATCTTAATGCTGCACATCTTAATGCTGCACATCTTAATGCTGCACATCGTAATGCTGCACATCCTAATGCTGCACATCTTAATGCTACACCTCTTAATGCTGCACATCTTAATGCTGCACCTCTTAATGCTGCACATCGTAATGCTACATCTTAATGCTGCACATCTTAATGCTGCACATCTTAATGCTGCACATCTTAATGCTGCACATCGTAATGCTGCACCTCTTAATGCTGCACATCTTAATGCTGCACATCTTAATGCTGCACCTCTTAATGCTGCACCTCTTAATGCTGCACATCTTAATGCTGCACATCTTAATGCTGCACATCTTAATGCTGCACATCTTAATGCTGCACATCTTAATGCTGCACATCTTAATGCTGCTCCTCTTAATGTTGCACATCTTAATGCTGCACATCGTAATGCTACACCTCTTAATGCTGCACATCTTAATGCTGCTCCTCTTAATGTTGCACATCTTAATGCTGCACATCTTAATGCTGCACCTCTTAATGCTGCACCTCTTAATGCTGCACCTCTTAATGCTGCACATCTTAATGCTACATCTTAATGCTGCACCTCTTAATGCTGCACCTCTTAATGCTACATCTTAATGCTGCACCTCTTAATGCTGCACATCTTAATGCTGCTCCTCTTAATGCTGCACATCTTAATGCTGCACCTCTTAATGCTGCACCTCTTAATGCTGCACATCTTAATGCTGCACCTCTTAATGCTGCACCTCTTAATGCTGCACCTCTTAATGCTGCACATCTTAATGCTACACCTCTTAATGCTGAACCTCTTAATGCTACATCTTAATGCTGCACCTCTTAATGCTGCACATCTTAATGCTGCACCTCTTAATGCTGCACATCTTAATGCTGCACATCTTAATGCTGCACCTCTTAATGCTGCACATCTTAATGCTGCACCTCTTAATGCTGCACATCTTAATGCTACACATCTTAATGCTGCACATCTTAATGCTGCACATCTTAATGCTGCACCTCTTAATGCTGCACCTCTTAATGCTGCACATCTTAATGCTGCACATCTTAATGCTGCACATCCTAATGCTGCACATCTTAATGCTGCACATCTTAATGCTGCACATCTTAATGCTACACATCTTAATGCTGCACATCCTAATGCTGCACATCTTAATGCTGCACATCTTAATGCTGCACATCCTAATGCTGCACATCTTAATGCTACACATCTTAATGCTGCACATCTTAATGCTGCACATCTTAATGCTGCACATCTTAATGCTGCACCTCTTAATGCTGCACATCGTAATGCTACATCTTAATGCTGCACCTCTTAATGCTGCACATCGTAATGCTGCACCTCTTAATGCTGCACATCTTAATGCTGCACATCTTAATGCTGCACCTCTTAATGCTGCACATCTTAATGCTGCACCTCTTAATGCTGCACATCTTAATGCTGCACCTCTTAATGCTGCACATCTTAATGCTGCACCTCTTAATGCTGCACCTCTTAATGCTGCACATCTTAATGCTGCTCCTCTTAATGCTGCACATCTTAATGCTGCACCTCTTAATGCTGCACATCTTAATGCTGCTCCTCTTAATGCTGCACATCTTAATGCTGCACATCTTAATGCTGCACATCTTAATGCTGCTCCTCTTAATGTTGCACATCTTAATGCTGCACCTCTTAATGCTGCACATCTTAATGCTGCACCTCTTAATGCTGCACATCTTAATGCTACACCTCTTAATGCTGCTCCTCTTAATGCTGCACATCTTAATGCTGCACCTCTTAATGCTGCACATCCTAATGCTGCACATCTTAATGCTGCACCTCTTAATGCTACATCTTAATGCTGCACCTCTTAATGCTGCACCTCTTAATGCTGCACATCTTAATGCTGCACATCGTAATGCTGCACCTCTTAATGCTGCACCTCTTAATGCTACATCTTAATGCTGCACCTCTTAATGCTGCACATCTTAATGCTGCACATCTTAATGCTGCACATCGTAATGCTGCACCTCTTAATGCTGCACATCTTAATGCTGCACATCTTAATGCTGCACCTCTTAATGCTACATCTTAATGCTACACCTCTTAATGCTGCACCTCTTAATGCTACATCTTAATGCTGCTCCTCTTAATGCTGCACCTCTTAATGCTGCACCTCTTAATGCTGCACCTCTTAATGCTGCACATCTTAATGCTGCACCTCTTAATGCTGCACATCTTAATGCTGCACCTCTTAATGCTGCACCTCTTAATGCTGCACCTCTTAATGCTGCACATCTTAATGCTGCACATCCTAATGCTGCACATCTTAATGCTGCACATCCTAATGCTGCACATCTTAATGCTACACATCTTAATGCTGCACATCTTAATGCTGCACATCTTAATGCTGCACCTCTTAATGCTGCACATCTTAATGCTGCACCTCTTAATGCTGCACCTCTTAATGCTGCACATCTTAATGCTGCACATCTTAATGCTACACATCTTAATGCTACACATCTTAATGCTGCACCTCTTAATGCTGCACCTCTTAATGCTGCACCTCTTAATGCTGCACCTCTTAATGCTGCACATCTTAATGCTGCACATCCTAATGCTGCACATCCTAATGCTGCACATCTTAATGCTGCACATCCTAATGCTGCACATCTTAATGCTGCACATCCTAATGCTGCACATCTTAATGCTGCACCTCTTAATGCTGCACCTCTTAATGCTGCACCTCTTAATGCTGCACCTCTTAATGCTGCACCTCTTAATGCTGCACATCTTAATGCTGCACATCGTAATGCTGCACCTCTTAATGCTGCACCTCTTAATGCTGCACCTCTTAATGCTGCACATCTTAATGCTGCACCTCTTAATGCTGCACATCTTAATGCTGCACATCTTAATGCTGCACATCTTAATGCTACACATCTTAATGCTGCACATCTTAATGCTGCACCTCTTAATGCTGCACATCTTAATGCTGCACATCTTAATGCTGCACATCTTAATGCTACACATCTTAATGCTGCACATCTTAATGCTGCACCTCTTAATGCTGCACATCTTAATGCTGCACATCTTAATGCTGCACATCTTAATGCTACACATCTTAATGCTGCACCTCTTAATGCTGCACCTCTTAATGCTGCACATCTTAATGCTGCACATCTTAATGCTGCACATCTTAATGCTGCACATCCTAATGCTACATCTTAATGCTACACATCTTAATGCTACACATCTTAATGCTGCACATCTTAATGCTGCACATCTTAATGCTGCACATCTTAATGCTGCACCTCTTAATGCTGCACATCTTAATGCTGCACATCTTAATGCTACACATCTTAATGCTGCACCTCTTAATGCTGCACATCTTAATGCTGCACCTCTTAATGCTGCACATCGTAATGCTGCACCTCTTAATGCTGCACATCTTAATGCTGCACATCTTAATGCTGCACCTCTTAATGCTGCACCTCTTAATGCTGCACCTCTTAATGCTGCACATCTTAATGCTGCACCTCTTAATGCTGCACATCTTAATGCTGCTCCTCTTAATGCTGCACATCTTAATGCTGCACCTCTTAATGCTGCACATCTTAATGCTACATCTTAATGCTGCACCTCTTAATGCTGCACATCTTAATGCTGCTCCTCTTAATGCTGCACATCTTAATGCTGCACCTCTTAATGCTGCACATCTTAATGCTACATCTTAATGCTGCACCTCTTAATGCTGCACATCTTAATGCTGCACATCTTAATGCTGCACATCTTAATGCTGCTCCTCTTAATGTTGCACATCTTAATGCTGCACCTCTTAATGCTGCACCTCTTAATGCTGCACCTCTTAATGCTGCACATCTTAATGCTGCACATCCTAATGCTGCACATCTTAATGCTGCACATCCTAATGCTGCACATCTTAATGCTACACATCTTAATGCTACACCTCTTAATGCTGCTCCTCTTAATGCTGCACATCTTAATGCTGCACATCTTAATGCTGCACCTCTTAATGCTGCACATCTTAATGCTGCACCTCTTAATGCTGCACATCTTAATGCTGCACCTGTTAATGCTGCACATCTTAATGCTGCACCTCTTAATGCTGCACATCTTAATGCTACACCTCTTAATGCTGCTCCTCTTAATGCTGCACATCTTAATGCTGCACCTCTTAATGCTGCACATCTTAATGCTGCACCTCTTAATGCTACATCTTAATGCTGCACCTCTTAATGCTGCACATCTTAATGCTGCACCTCTTAATGCTGCTCCTCTTAATGCTGCACATCTTAATGCTGCACATCTTAATGCTGCACATCTTAATGCTGCACCTCTTAATGCTACACATCTTAATGCTACACATCTTAATGCTGCACCTCTTAATGCTGCACATCTTAATGCTGCACCTCTTAATGCTGCACATCGTAATGCTGCACATCTTAATGCTGCACATCTTAATGCTACACATCTTAATGCTGCACCTCTTAATGCTATATCTTAATGCTGCACATCTTAATGCTACACATCTTAATGCTGCACCTCTTAATGCTGCACATCCTAATGCTGCACATCTTAATGCTGCACATCCTAATGCTGCACATCCTAATGCTGCACATCCTAATGCTGCACATCTTAATGCTGCACCTCTTAATGCTGCACATCTTAATGCTGCACATCTTAATGCTACACATCTTAATGCTGCACCTCTTAATGCTGCACATCTTAATGCTGCACATCCTAATGCTACACATCTTAATGCTGCACATCTTAATGCTGCACCTCTTAATGCTACACATCTTAATGCTGCACATCTTAATGCTGCACCTCTTAATGCTGCACATCGTAATGCTGCACCTCTTAATGCTGCACATCCTAATGCTGCACATCTTAATGCTGCACATCCTAATGCTGCACATCTTAATGCTGCACATCTTAATGCTGCACATCTTAATGCTGCACATCTTAATGCTGCACATCTTAATGCTGCACCTCTTAATGCTACACATCTTAATGCTACACATCTTAATGCTGCACCTCTTAATGCTGCACATCCTAATGCTGCACATCTTAATGCTGCACATCCTAATGCTGCACATCTTAATGCTGCACATCCTAATGCTGCACATCTTAATGCTACATCTTAATGCTACACATCTTAATGCTACACATCTTAATGCTGCACATCTTAATGCTGCACATCTTAATGCTGCACCTCTTAATGCTGCACCTCTTAATGCTGCACATCTTAATGCTGCACATCGTAATGCTGCACCTCTTAATGCTGCACATCTTAATGCTGCACATCCTAATGCTACATCTTAATGCTGCACATCTTAATGCTGCACATCCTAATGCTACATCTTAATGCTGCACATCCTAATGCTACACATCTTAATGCTGCACATCTTAATGCTGCACATCTTAATGCTGCACATCTTAATGCTACATCTTAATGCTACACATCTTAATGCTGCACATCTTAATGCTGCACATCTTAATGCTGCACCTCTTAATGCTGCACCTCTTAATGCTGCACCTCTTAATGCTGCACCTCTTAATGCTGCACATCTTAATGCTGCAAATCTTAATGCTACACATCTTAATGCTGCACATCTTAATGCTGCACATCTTAATGCTGCACATCGTAATGCTACACCTCTTAATGCTGCACATCGTAATGCTACACCTCTTAATGCTGCACATCTTAATGCTGCACATCTTAATGCTGCACCTCTTAATGCTGCACATCTTAATGCTACACATCTTAATGCTGCACATCTTAATGCTGCTCCTCTTAATGCTACACCTCTTAATGCTGCACATCCTAATGCTGCACATCTTAATGCTGCACATCCTAATGCTGCACATCTTAATGCTGCACATCCTAATGCTGCACATCTTAATGCTGCACATCTTAATGCTGCACATCTTAATGCTGCACATCTTAATGCTACACATCTTAATGCTGCACCTCTTAATGCTGCACCTCTTAATGCTGCACATCTTAATGCTGCACATCCTAATGCTGCACATCCTAATGCTGCACATCCTAATGCTGCACATCTTAATGCTACACATCTTAATGCTGCACATCTTAATGCTGCACATCTTAATGCTGCACATCCTAATGCTGCACATCTTAATGCTACATCTTAATGCTACACATCTTAATGCTGCACATCTTAATGCTGCACATCTTAATGCTGCACCTCTTAATGCTGCACATCTTAATGCTGCACATCTTAATGCTGCACCTCTTAATGCTGCACATCTTAATGCTGCACCTCTTAATGCTGCACCTCTTAATGCTACACATCTTAATGCTGCACCTCTTAATGCTGCACCTCTTAATGCTACACATCTTAATGCTGCACCTCTTAATGCTGCACCTCTTAATGCTACACATCTTAATGCTGCACCTCTTAATGCTGCACCTCTTAATGCTACACATCTTAATGCTGCACATCTTAATGCTGCACCTCTTAATGCTACACATCTTAATGCTGCACCTCTTAATGCTGCACATCTTAATGCTACACCTCTTAATGCTGCACATCTTAATGCTGCACATCCTAATGCTACATCTTAATGCTGCACATCTTAATGCTGCACATCTTAATGCTGCACATCTTAATGCTGCACATCTTAATGCTGCACATCTTAATGCTGCACATCTTAATGCTACATCTTAATGCTACACATCTTAATGCTACACATCTTAATGCTGCACCTCTTAATGCTGCACATCTTAATGCTACATCTTAATGCTACACATCTTAATGCTACACATCTTAATGCTGCACCTCTTAATGCTGCACATCTTAATGCTGCACATCTTAATGCTGCACCTCTTAATGCTGCACCTCTTAATGCTGCACCTCTTAATGCTGCACATCTTAATGCTACACCTCTTAATGCTGCACCTCTTAATGCTGCACATCTTAATGCTGCACATCCTAATGCTACATCTTAATGCTGCACCTCTTAATGCTGCACATCTTAATGCTGCACATCTTAATGCTGCACATCTTAATGCTGCACATCTTAATGCTGCACATCTTAATGCTACATCTTAATGCTACACCTCTTAATGCTGCACATCTTAATGCTGCACATCTTAATGCTGCACATCTTAATGCTACACATCTTAATGCTGCACATCTTAATGCTGCACATCTTAATGCTGCACATCTTAATGCTGCACCTGTTAATGCTACACATCTTAATGCTGCACATCTTAATGCTACACATCTTAATGCTACACATCTTAATGCTGCACATCTTAATGCTGCACATCTTAATGCTGCACATCTTAATGCTGCACCTCTTAATGCTGCACCTCTTAATGCTGCACCTCTTAATGCTGCACATCTTAATGCTGCACATCGTAATGCTGCACCTCTTAATGCTGCACCTCTTAATGCTGCACCTCTTAATGCTGCACATCTTAATGCTGCACATCTTAATGCTGCACATCTTAATGCTGCACATCTTAATGCTGCACATCCTAATGCTACATCTTAATGCTGCACCTCTTAATGCTGCACATCTTAATGCTGCACATCTTAATGCTACACATCTTAATGCTGCACATCCTAATGCTACATCTTAATGCTGCACCTCTTAATGCTGCACCTCTTAATGCTGCACCTCTTAATGCTGCACATCTTAATGCTGCACATCTTAATGCTGCACCTCTCAATGCTGCACATCTTAATGCTGCACCTCTCAATGCTGCACATCTTAATGCTGCACCTCTCAATGCTGCACATCTTAATGCTGCACATCTTAATGCTACTTCACTAGCAGGGACCACGCCACAATGGAGTATGAAATAATATTTATTGATAATAACGACGATGGAGCTCGGCGATGGAGCTCGGCGATGGAGCTCTGCGATGAAGGTCGGCGATGGAGCTCGGCGATGGAGCTCGGCGATGAAGGTCGGCGATGGAGATCGACAGTGAAGCGACGATCGAGCTAAGATGTAGCGACGATGCAGCGACGATCGAGCACGAGAGTTGGCTGGGTAGAGACTCAGGATGGGGGCTCTGTCTCGGGTAGTCAGCCCAGCCGATTCAGAACCCCCCTCCGTAAATGGTGATGTGTTATGGTGAAGATGATAGAGACATGGGGTGGGAGGGTGGGGTCGAGAGAGCTGCGACGACAAGATATGCTGTGAATAGGCCTTTCAAATAGGGCTTCTGGGTAATTAGAGGTGTGGTTAGAGAGTGGGGCGTGTTTACTAGTGGAGTAGAGGTTGAGGCGTGGTCCCGCTCCTGAACATCAGTTAGCGATTACATCTCCAACTCCACATATCTTAATGCTGCACATCCTAATGCCGCCCATGTTAATGCCGCACATGTTAATGCTGCACATCGTAATGCTGCACATCCTAATGCTGCACATCTTAATGCTGCACATCCTAATGCCGCACATCTTAATGCTGCACATCCTAATGCTGCACATCGTAATGCTGCACATCCTAATGCCGCACATCTTAATGCTGCACATCCTAATGCTGCACATGTTAATGCTGCACATCCTAATGCTGCACATCGTAATGCTGCACATCCTAATGCCGCACATCTTAATGCTGCACATCCTAATGCTGCACATCTTAATGCTGCACATCCTAATGCCGCACATCTTAATGCTGCACATCCTAATGCTGCACATCTTAATGCTGCACATCCTAATGCCGCACATCTTAATGCTGCACATCCTAATGCTGCACATGTTAATGCTGCACATCGTAATGCTGCACATCCTAATGCCGCACATCCTAATGCCGCACATCTTAATGCTGCACATCCTAATGCTGCACATCTTAATGCTGCACATCTTAATGCTGCACATCCTAATGCCTCACATCTCAATGCTGCACATCCTAATGCCGCACATCTTAATGCCGCACATCTTAATGCCGCACATCCTAATGCCGCACATCTTAATGCTGCACATCGTAATGCTGCACATCGTAATGCTGCACATCTTAATGCCGCACATCCTAATGCCGCACATCTTAATGCTGCACATCGTAATGCTGCACATCGTAATGCTGCACATCTTAATGCTACACATCCTAATGCTGCACATCTTAATGCCGCACATCCTAATGCCGCACATCTTAATGCTGCACATCGTAATGCTGCACCTCTTAATGCTGCACATCGTAATGCTGCACATCGTAATGCTGCACATCTTAATGCTACACATCCTAATGCTGCACATCTTAATGCTGCACATCCTAATGCCGCACATCTTAATGCCGCACCTCTTAATGCTACATCTTAATGCTGCACATCGTAATGCCGCACATCCTAATGCCGCACATCTTAATGCTGCACATCGTAATGCTGCACCTCTTAATGCTGCACATCGTAATGCTGCACATCGTAATGCTGCACATCTTAATGCTACACATCCTAATGCTGCACATCTTAATGCTGCACATCCTAATGCCGCACATCTTAATGCCGCACCTCTTAATGCTACATCTTAATGCTGCACATCTTAATGCCGCACATCCTAATGCCGCACATCTTAATGCTGCACATCTTAATGCTGCACATCCTAATGCCGCACATCTTAATGCCGCACATCCTAATGCCGCACCTCTTAATGCTGCACATCCTAATGCCGCACATCTTAATGCCGCACATCCTAATGCCGCACATCTTAATGCTGCACATCGTAATGCTGCACATCGTAATGCTGCACATCGTAATGCTGCACATCCTAATGCTGCACATCTTAATGCTGCACATTGTAATGCTGCACATCGTAATGCTGCACATCCTAATGCTGCACATCTTAATGCTGCACATCCTTATGCCGCACATCTTAATGCTGCACATCCTAATGCCGCACATCTTAATGCTTAGTCTAATTTCAAGTTAGAAAGTAAAACAAGATGTTTCATGCTTCTTCCATTCCAGACAGTCAAACACATACTTAGAACAAGATGAATATTCCTGGTTTCAAGCACTTATTAACTTTTGTTTCATTATAATGCTTTGTCTGTTTTGATTGTCAGTTTGCTGAATGCTGAATGAAGCCGTGTCATATGATTTACCATGTGAATAAGAAGAGCTCGTAAATAAAACCTTTATAAGCCTTTCATGAACTAGAGTCATGAGCGTCTCCACTGACCACACAATGGGGTGTTTGTGGAGCAAAAAGCAGTGAGTGGAATGGGGATTTCTGAAAAAACATGAGGCAATCTCTCGAACGTGGTTTACAAGGATAAAACCTCAAAGCACGGTCATTAATAATAATGATCATGCATTGGATTTGGTCAGAGCTCTTTATGACGCCCAAAATGTCATTAAGCTTTCCTTTCATACTCTGTAAGCTACCAATGTAGCCAGAGCTGCCCTGGGGCCGACTGACGGGCCCTTCCAACCACACCTCCACTCACTCACACAGCAGATCCACACCTGATGTTCCTCGGTCTCACATCCCAGGACAAACCAGGCCCAACCCAGCTTAGCTTCCTAACAAGCAGGCGAGGCATTGTTTAGTTACGACATGTTTGTTTGCATTTTTGAGGTGTTAGTTATGCTAAATAGTTTCTCCCATTGTATTCTTTGCCACAGGTTTTTTCATGCCATTGCTTTCCAGATAATTCCCAAGATGGAAGAACATGTTGAATCTCTTACAAATATGTACCCTGGGGCAGCTGTGGCTCCAGAGGTGGCTTACAGCATATGAATAATGACAACAATGCAGAGCTTTGAGTGAAGAATCTGCAAAATATGTTGCCATTTTCATACTGTGATCCACAGACAGTTTACGTGTGATGACAATGTAAATGTACAATGTAAAACCCTTAAAACTGTTTTCTTCCCACAACCATTTGCCTGACGAAGGCCGAGTTGCCGAAACGTTGCCTCTTCACCTGTAAATAAATTTAACTTTCAAGTCAGACACTGTGCGGGATTTTTTCCCCTTGTACTTCACACAACTGTTAAAAATCAAGATAAATAATAGTTTAAAACCTTAAACCGTTAAACTCAAATACAAAAATATACATACAACATAAATACAACACTGCACGTAGAGGAAAATAAAAGAAACATACAAAAAACAGTAAACAATTAGTGGCTACGACTATTTGTTTTGTACTGTACAACATAAAGTCAAGTTTTAATTAGAATATTTTGTGTAGTTTTACTTGTTACATCATTGTATTTCATTAGATTGTTTTTCCTGTGGTGTGGATTTAATTTATCACACAATCTATTTGACAATGAGCGTGTTTCATTACTCACCTTGAACTATAAAATAATAAACTGTGAAGGTGAAACATTAACGTTTGGACTTTCATTTTTATTGTTCAATCTGAGTCAGTTTCTCCACCATGTCTGCTGTCGTCCTACGTCTTGCTAAGAACATGTTTGAAAACCTTTTGATAGTCACAAACCCGACACCAATAAGTCCAATATGATTCTTGTGATGTGCTTCAATTAGTCAGAAAAAGAACTTTACGTTCCTGTTTTGCGACGTGTACTTTGAATGCACCTGCAGTGTCCTTGTGGAGTGCAAAACCGAGCGACGGAGAAGCAAAGAAGAGCCTTTTGTTCCTCCGCAAACTACTGCCAACCTCGACGACGCACTCCAAAGTCACCGAGCATTTGAGCTTCTCTCTTCATTCAAGTCCTTTACGTAATGCATCCAACGGTAAAGAAACTGAACTGGTTTCTCTTCTGCTGTTCTTATCCCACCGCCATTCAACACAGACGTTTTATTTGCGTGTGTGTTTGTTTGTTTGTTTGTTTATTTATTTATTTGTTTGTCTGTTTGTCTGTCTTATCTTTTGTTCAGAGGGGTTTAGAGTTGCCCAAAAAAGTCATCTATTCAAGTAAAATATTAAAACTTTTGAAATTACACTTAAAAGATTAGGGTTACTTCAAAATAATCTTGAATAAAAGATAAAATTAAAAATAAAACAAATTCTATACAACTGTATTGAAATGATATTTATAATTTGAAGTGTAATTAATCTAAAATACAAAACATAAAAGGATATTTTTATTTTGAAAGGACAGGCCACCAAAAGGAGAAAAACTAAAACGTATCTGAAAGAGTGGAGCAAGAAACACAAACGTTCAAATCATTTAATATCATAAAATATCATCCTCATTTAAAGGGTAAAATGTGTGTTCTGAAAACTACTCGGACAAAGAAACAAACGCAGAATAAATGGAAGAAGTCTGAGAGTTGAAAGAAAAGGCATGACCCGGAGACATGAACCCTAAGACATTGCGATTGTGTCTGACCCGGTCCAGTCTGACTCTGCTGTACGGAGTAAAGTACCACCCTCCAGCTAAAGCTCTGACCAAGACTATAGTTCAAGATGTGGCGATGTGTCCCCTGAGCGCCGCTGAAGCCGGGTCAAATGCAGAAGTCAAAGAAAGTGCAATACCGACTTTACTAATGTGCGTGATTGTGTCAAACTAAACTGTGGACGTGGTGTGCTGCTGGTCCGTGGTGGGAGCGTGTTGAGAGTTGACGTGCGTTTGACTCTGACCTCGACTTGGGAGGACACTGACTAAACCTTTTTGCTGCGCGAGCTGTTAAATAATTTGCATTTTGCAGCAGTTTTTTTCCCCTGCAACGTTAAACTGTCCCACAGCTGACCTCCGGCCGTCCACCCTTTCACATGCAATGAACCACTGCGCTGTGAGGACTCTGATATTACATCGTGTTGTAGACGTTTTTCTGTTTATTTAATCTGGACATAATGAACGTAACGAACATGTGTTAGTCCAACATGTAAACGTGCAGGAGTTATGCATGTAAGCTCATTTTCATCTGTCACATTGGCACGTCGATGGAGTAAACAGGACATGTAACAGGCACAAAACACTCCCATTCACACGACATGAATACAATCAAGATCAGGGAGATGCAACACTTTAAAAAGCACACCGTGTACACAATCCCCCCAACGAGACATCTGTAAGAGATGTTCAAAACACAAAGGTTAGTTCACGTTGTGCTCGGATGTTTGATTGTCCAAAAGCCGCTGTTCAACATATCTATCTTATCTAATAAAAGTATGAAAGGATCATGTTCCTCACTTCAGTGGGACCAGATTACACATTTCCATGAGATTTGAATTAAGATAAGATAAGATATGCCTTTATTTGTCTACACAATGGGGAAATTTCGTTTTTTAACGCAAGTAGATACAGAAGTAAAAGAACTTATAGAAAGCTTTAAAAAAAAACACTCTTAATAGAAAAATGCGTATAAACAAAACTCCTATAGACAGAACCTGTTATGTTCTTAATAAGGAATAGAAGGAAAAAATTAATTGTAAGACAAAAAAAAAAATAATAATAAATATAGCTGCAAGCGGCAATGATCGGCCCTCGCCACGCCGCCGCCACACCGCCGCCACGCCGCAAGAGGAGGGGGCGCTAACGCGCCCCAATTGTCCTTTTATTACGCCTACTGCTGAATCTGTGACGCTGTCACATATTCTCCCCTTTGTTTTACCATCAAAAAGCAATTTTATTTTGAATTCTTGGCAAAATGTGCGGCTTTGCCGCACAGACACCGTGACTCTTTGAATGAAAATGTGGATAACTTTTGATGGTCCACCCCTGAAGATGAGTCTCACCAAATTTCAGGTTAATAGGGCTGACGCCCTGGGAGGAGTTTGTGAAAGTCTAAAGTGTAAACATGTTCTGGCGATTTCCCCATTGGAATAACATGAAAGGTTTCGGTCATCGTTACGGCAACGACATAACAATTATGACATGGGTCTCATTGACTTTTTTGATGGGGATGCTAAATTTGAGTTGTGTGTCAAATTTCATATAATTTCGCAAAACTAAACATTTAACCTCCGTATAAAATCTGTAGGGGGCGCTGTGGCGCAAAATGAATTTATTTCACTTCAAGTAGGTTTAGGGCAAAGAGTTTAACAACTGATTCTAATTTGACGCAATTCGGACTTTATCTGCGCAAACGGCAGAAATTTTAAATATGGGAGATTTCTGAAATTCTAGCTACAGTTTGCGGCTTCGCCGCACAGAGACCGTGAGAGGTATCAATGTAATTTGGATAACTTTTGATGTCCCACTCCTCAGTAGCATTTTCACCAAATTTCAGCTTTTTAGGGCCAACGCCCTGGGAGGAGTTCGTAAAAGTACGACGTTTGGAAAAACTCCGAAGTCATGTTTAGCCATTTTTGAAGCAATATGGCCGACATTTGGTTGGGCGGACGGCGTTGCCGTAATAATATTTTTTACTTCTCTTGTCACCATCTACCTCGGCGCCAAATTTCATGATTCTACGATCAGATTTTTTTTGGGTCATTTCCCATCTCTCAATGCATTTTTGGTACATTTGGGGGCGCTGACGCGCCAATTTTTTTTATTTTAGAAAAGGGAAATAGCCAGAATGTAGAGAGGCACGATTTTTAGAGGTGTGAACATTTTTGTGACTTTTCGTCAATGTTCACTGGGTGAAAAATAGGGGGGTTGGTCCCGAGAAGAAGAAGAAGAAAGAATTAAAGCCGCAAGCGGCATCCAACGGCCCTCGCGGGCCGCCGGCCTTCCGACTCTGCGCTTTCGACTTGATAAAGATGGCGCCCTTATTGTGTGTTGAATTAAAAAAGAACTTGACAGACGGGGACACATTGGACATGGCCAATCCAGTGCAAATCAACACAAGTGTCAGTCAAATTTGCTGCGCCGCCGCACAGAGACCGTAGCACTTAGAATATAAATATGGATAACTTTTGATGCCCCGCTTGTGTAGATGATATTTCCCAAAGTAAAGCTTGATCGGGCTATTGCCCACGGAGGAGTTTGTTAAAGTGTGAAGCATAAATTTGAACATTTCAAAGATTTGGTGTTTTCCCATTTGTGACAGTATATTTGCAGCTCCACAGCACAGAGACCGTACCACTTAAAATCAAAATATGGGTAAGTTTTGATGCCCCGCTTGTGTAGATGATTTTCCCCAAATATGAGCTTGATCGGGCAATCGCCCTAGGAGGAGTTCGTTAAAGTGTGAAGCGTAAAAATGTGGTGATTTGAGCGATTCTACGATTTTCCCATAAGGATAACATGGGATGTTTCTGTCATCGCTACGGTTACGCCGTACAAAATATGACTTTGGCTCTCATACTTTTATGATCAGGATGGCAAATTAGAATTTTGTTCAAAATATCATGTCATTTGGAAAAACTCTATTGTTTATAGGCCACTCTGAAGGCCAAATAGTCAGAATTCTGGGAAACGTTTGCGGCTCCGTCGCACAGAGACCGTAAAAGCTATCCTTAAAATTTGGATAACTTTAGATGCCCCACTTGTCTAGAGGACGTACACCAATTTTGAGGTCGGTGGGCAAAACGCACTAGAAGGAGTTCGTTAAAGTGTGAAACAGAAAAATGTGGATATTCGAGAGATTTAGCGGTTTTCCCATAGGGATAACATGGGAGGTTTATGTCATCGCTACGACTACGCCGTAAAAATTAAGGCATTTGTCTGATTGGCTTTTTTGATCGGGACGCCAAAATAGAATTTTGGGTAAAGTTTAGAAAATTTTGGTAAAACTAATTTTTGACCTTCAATGTTAATTTAAAGGTCACTCTGTAGGGGGCGCTATCGCGGCCATTTCAATTTTGTCATCATAAACTGGTCCAAACTAGAAAGTTGAACAACTGATTCAAATTTGGTCCTAATCGGACTTGTTTTGATCAAATGGGAACAATTTTTAGATCTGCAATATCCCAAAATAAGTTGTCCAACTTTGCGGCTGCGCCGCACACAGACCGTAAAAGGTATCTCAAAAAATTGGATAACTTTAGATGCCCCACTTGTCCAGAGGACGTCCGCCGATTTTGAAGTCGGTGGGCAAAACGCCCTAGGAGGAGTTGGTCAAAGTTTGACGTGAACAAAATGGCTAACACAGCGTGTTTTCATTTTCAAAGGAAGATGGCGGCCATAGGGTAAGTCTGGGGGCGTGGCCACAATAATATTTGTTTTTTGTCCTCACAAGAGGAATGCGTGTTCCGAATTTTGTAGCTTTACGACAAAGTTGACCTCGGGGCGTCTCCCATAGGCGCAATGTATTTTGACTTTTGTCGGTGGCGCTGTCGCGCCATTTTTTTAGGAAAAAAAAAATGGCCCAGAAAAAACTAAATTTTTCGCCGATTCTGAATTTTGGGCAAAGTTTGGTGAGTTTTTGAGCATGTTCAGGGGGTCAAATTAGAGTTCAAAGCGATGAAGAACAAGAAAAAATATAGCCGCAAGCGGCAATGATCGGCCCTCGCCACGCCGCCGCCACGCCGCAAGAGGAGGGGGCGCTAACGCGCCCCAATTGTCCTTTTATTGCGCCTACTGCTGAATCTGTGACGCTGTCACATCTTCTCCCCTTTGTTTTACCATCAAAAAGCTATTTTATTTTGAATTCTTGGCACAATGTGCGGCTTTGCCGCACAGACACCGTGACTCTTTGAATAAAAATGTGGATCACTTTTGATCCTGAAGATGAGTCTCACCAAATTTCAGGTTAATAGGGCTGACGCCCTAAGAGGAGTTTGTGAAAGTATAAAGTGTAAACATGTTCTGGCGATTTCCCCATTGGAATAACATGGAAGGTTTCGGTCATCGTTACGGCAACGCCATAACAATTATGACATGGCTCTCATTGACTTTTTTGATGGGGATGCTAAAATTGAGTTGTGTGTCAAATTTCATATAATTTCGCAAAACTAAACATTTAACCTCCATATAAAATCTGTAGGGGGCGCTGTGGCGCCAAATGAATTTATTTCACTTCAAGTGGGTTTAGGGCAAAGAGTTTAACAACTGATTCTAATTTGACGCAATTCGGACTTTATCTGCGCAAACGGCAGAAATTTTAAATATGGGAGATTTCTGAAATTCTAGCTACAGTTTGCGGCTTCGCCGCACAGAGACCGTGAGAGGTATCAATGTAATTTGGATAACTTTTGATGTCCCACTCCTCAGTAGCATTTTCACCAAATTTCAGCTTTTTAGGGCCAACGCCCTGGGAGGAGTTCGTAAAAGTACGACGTTTGGAAAAACTCCAAAATCATGTTTAGCCATTTTTGAAGCAATATGGCCGACATTTGGTTGGGCGGACGGCGTTGCCGTAATAATATTTTTTACTTCTCTTGTCACCATCTACCTCTGCGCCAAATTTCATGATTCTACGATCAGATTTTTTTTGGGTCATTTCCCATCTCTCAATGCATTTTTGGTACATTTGGGGGCGCTGACGCGCCATTTTTTTTTATTTTAGAAAAGGGAAATAGCCAGAATGTAGAGAGGCACGATTTTTAGAGGTGTGCAAATTTTTTTGACTTTTCGTCAATGTTCACTGGGTGAAAAATAGGGGGGTTGGTCCCGAGAAGAAGAAGAAGAAGAAGAAGAAGAATATTAAAGCCGCAAGCGGCATCCAACGGCCCTCGCGGGCCGCCGGCCTTCCGACTCTGCGCTTTCGACTTGATAAAGATGGCGCCCTTATTGTGTTGAATTAAAAAAGAACTTGACAGACGGAGACACATTGGACATGGCCAATCCAGTGCAAATGAACACAAGTGTCAGTCAAATTTGCTGCGCCGCCGCACAGAGACCGTAGCACTTAGAATATAAATATGGATAACTTTTGATTCCCCGCTTGTGTAGATGATATTTCCCAAAGTAAAGCTTGATCGAGCTATTGCCCACGGAGGAGTTTGTTAAAGTGTGAAGCATAAATTTGAACATTTCATAGATTTAGCGTTTTTCCCATTTGTGACAGTATATTTGCAGCTCCACGGCACAGAGACCGTAGCACTTAGAATCCAAATATGACTAACTTTTGATGCTTCCCTTGTGTAGATGATTTCCCCCAAATATGAACTTGATCGAGCTATCGCCCTAGGAGGAGTTTGTTAAAGTGTGAAGCGTAAAAATGTGGTCATTTTAGAGATTTCGCTGTTTTCCCATTTCTGACATATATTTGCGGGTCCGCCACACAGAGACCGTAGCACTTAGAATAAAAATATGGATAGCTTTTGATGCCCCGCTTGTATAGATGATTCTCCCTAAATATGAGTTTGATCGGACAATCGCCCTAGGAGGAGTTTGTTAAAGTGTGAAGCGTAAAAATGTGGTGATTTGAGGGATTTCGCGATTTTCCCATAAGGATAACATGGGATATTTCTGTCATGGCTACGGTTACGCTGTAATAATTATGACTTTGTCTCTCATACTTTTATGATCAGGATGGCAAATTAGAATTTTGTGCAAAATATCATGTCATTTGGAAAAACTCTATTGTTTATAGGCCACTCTGAAGGCCAAATAGTCAGAATTCTGGGAAACGTTTGAGGCTCCGTCGCACAGAGACCTTAAAAGCTATCCTTAAAATTTGGATAACTTTAGATGCCCCACTTGTCTAGAGGACGTACACCGATTTTGAGGTCGGTGGGCAAAACGCACTAGGAGGAGTTCGTCAAAGTTTGAAACAGAAAAATGTGGATATTCGAGAGATTTAGCGGTTTTCCCATAGGGATAACATGGGAGATTTATGTCATCGCTACGACTACGCCGTAAAAATTAAGGCATTTGTCTGATTGGCTTTTTTGATCGGGACGCCAAAATAGAATTTTGGGTAAAGTTTAGAAAATTTTGGTAAAACAAATTTTTGACCTTCAATGTTAATTTAAAGGTCACTCTGTAGGGGGCGCTATCGCGCCCATTTCAATTTTGTCAGCCTAAACTGGTCCAAACTAGAAAGTTTAACAACTGATTCAAATTTGGTCCTAATCGGACTGGTTTTGATCAAATGGGAGCAATTTTTAGATCTGCAATATTCCAAAATAAGTTGTCCAACTTTGCGGCTGCGCCGCACACAGACCGTAAAAGGTATCTCAAAAAATTGGATAACTTTAGATGCCCCACTTGTCCAGAGAACGTACGCCGATTTTGAAGTTGGTGGGCAAAACGCCCTAGGAGGAGTTCGTCAAAGTTTGACGTGAACAAAATGGCTAACACAGCGTGTTTTCATTTTCAAAGGAAGATGGCGGCCATAGGGTAAGTCTGGGGGCGTGGCCACAATGATTTTTTTTGTTTGTCCTCACGAGAGGAATGCGTGTCCCGAATTCCGTAGCTTTACGTCAAAGTTGACCTCGGGGCGTCTCCCATAGGCGCAATGTATTTTGACTTTTGTCGGTGGCGCTGTCGCGCCATTTTTTAACGAAAAAAAAAATGGCCCAGAAAAAATTAAATTTTTCGCCGATTCTGAATTTTGGGCAAAGTTTGGTGAGTTTTTGAGCATGTTCAGGGGGTCAAATTAGAGTTCAAAGCGATGAAGAACAAGAAAAATTAAAGCCGCAAGCGGCATCCAACGGCCCTCGCGGGCCGCCGGCCTTCCGACTCTGCTCTCTGCATTTTACAGAGATGGCGCTAACGCAATTGTCTAAGAACTAAGACAGCGACACATTGGACATGTACAATGCTGTGCTTAACCAGTGCAAATTAACACAAATGTCGGTCAAATGTGCAGCTCCAGCGCACAGAGACCGTGACACTTGGAATAAAAATATGGATAACTTTTGATGCTCCGCTTGTGTAGATTATTTTTCCCAAATATGAGCTTGATCGAGCTATTGCCCACAGAGGAGTTCATTAAAGTGTGAAGCATAAATGTGAACATTTCAAGGATTTGGCGTTTTTCCCATTTGTGACAGTATATTTGCAGCTCCACGGCACAGAGACCGTAGCACTTAAAATCAAAATATGGATAACTTTTGATGCCCCATTTGTGTAGATGATTTCCCCAAATATGAGCTTGATCGGGCAATCGGCCTAGGAGGAGTTGGTGAAAGTGTGAAGCGTGAAAATGTGGTCATTTTGGAGATTTCGCTGTTTTCCCATTTCTGACATATATTTGCGGGTCCGCCACACAGAGACCGTAGCACTTAGAATCAAAATATGGATAAGTTTTGATGGCCCGCTTGTGTAGATGATTTTCCCCAAATATGAGCTTGATCGGACAATCGCCCTAGGAGGAGTTTGTTAAAGTGTGAAGTGTAAAAATGTGGTGATTTGAGCGATTCTACGATTTTCCCATAAGGATAACATGGGATGTTTCTGTCAACGCTACGGTTACGCCGTACAAAATATGACTTTGGCTCTCATACTTGTATGATCAGGATGGCAAATTAGAATTTAGTGCAAAATGTCATGTCATTTGGAAAAACTCTATTGTTTATAGGCCACTCTGAAGGCCAAATAGTCAGAATTCTGGGAAACGTTTGCGGCTCCGTCGCACAGAGACCGTAAAAGTTATCCTTAAAATTTGGATAACTTTAGATGCACCACTTGTCTAGAGGACGTACACCGATTTTGAGGTTGGTGGGCAAAACGCACTAGGAGGACTTCGTTAAAGTGTAAAACATAAAAATGTGGTAATTTGAGAGATTTTGCGGTTTTCCCATAGGGATAACATGGGAGGTTTCTGTCATCGCTACGACTACGCCGTAAAAATTTAGGCATTTTTGTGATTGGCTTTTGTGATCGGGACGGCAAAATAGAATTTTGGGTAAAGTTTAGACAATTTTGGTAAAACTAATTTTTGACCTTCAATGTTAATTTAAAGGTCACTCTGTAGGGGGCGCTATCGCGGCCATTTCAATTTTGTCAGCCTAAACTGGTCCAAACTAGAAAGTTTAACAACTGATTCAAATTTGGTCCTAATCGGACTGGTTTTGATCAAATGGGAGCAATTTTTAGATCTGCAATATTCCAAAATAAGTTGTCCAACTTTGCGGCTGCGCCGCACACAGACCGTTAAAGGTATCTCAAAAAATTGAATAACTTTAGATGCCCCACTTGTCCAGAGGACGTACGCCGATTTTGAAGTCGGTGGGCAAAACGCCCTAGGAGGAGTTCGTCAAAGTTTGACGTGAACAAAATGACTAACACAGCGTATTTTCATTTTCAAAGGAAGATGGCGGCCATAGGGTAAGTCTGGGGGCGTGGCCACAATGATTTTTTTTGTTCGTCCTCACGAGAGGAATGCGTGTCCCGAATTTCGTAGCTTTACGCCAAAGTTGACCTCGGGGCGTCTCCCATAGGCGCAATGTATTTTGACTTTTGTCGGTGGCGCTGTCGCGCCATTTTTTAACGAAAAAAAAAATGGCCCAGAAAAAATCAAATTTTTCGCCGATTCTGAATTTTGGGCAAAGTTTGGTGAGTTTTTGAGCATGTTCAGGGGGTCAAATTAGAGATCAAAAAGCAGAAGAACAAGAAAAATAAAAATAATAATATTTTTAGCAAAAACAATATAGCCGTTTCCACTATAACAACAAATTATACATCGTTTGAAAGCTCTAAGCCTTCCCGATGCCGCCATGGGGTGGAATCATCATTACGAGCGCTTACGCGCTTGTCACTCCCTATTCCGTCGGGATGCCCCGCCCACTCCCCATAGACTTCCATTAATTTGAGCAGATACAAGCATGGCCCATGCCTGCGGCATGGATTCTCGCGTACGGGACGATGCCAGGAGGGTTTTTGGAGGAATGCAGCGCTTCGCGCTGCTGTTGTCAACAATTAGTGAATGGGCTACGCCCATTCACTAATTGTTGACTATTTCTGTCATAGCAGGAGTAAGTATGCATGATCCATGCCTTCGGCATGGGCTAGTTCACTGTACTTGCCAGGGGCGACGGGGTACCAAACATGCGGGCTGCGCCCGCATGTTTGTTCAGACAGTTGCAACGCTGCCTTTGGCAGCGTTGCGGGAGCAATAGGCCCTCCGCCCTGCTGGGGCTCGGGCCTAATAATAATAATATTTTTAGCAAAAACAATATAGCCGTTTCTACTATAACAACAAATTATACATCGTTTGAAAGCTCTAAGCCTTCCCGATGCCGCCATGGGGTGGAATCATCATTACGAGCGCTTACGCGCTCGTCACTCCCTATTCCGTCGGGATGCCCCGCCCACTCCCCATAGACTTCCATTGATTTGAGCAGATACAAGCATGGCCCATGCCTGCGGCATGGATTCTCGCATACGGGACAATGCCAGGAGGGTTTTTGAAGGAATGCAGCGCTTCGCGCTGCTGTTGTCAACAATTAGTGAATGGGCTACGCCCATTCACTAATTGTTGACTATTTCTGTCATAGCAGGAGTAAGTATGCATGATCCATGCCTTCGGCATGGGCTAGTTCACTGTACTTGCCACTTTGCGCTCGATTTCGTGCGCACTACGTGCGCACTTTCGCAGCCGTGCTTCGCACGGCCTTACGAGATTAATAGGCCTCTCGCCAGCTTGTGGCGCTCGGGCCTAATAATAGTGGTAAACACTCTTATTTACAGCAGTTATATGCACGTGAATATGACATTATTGCGTATGAGTATTGCACATGAATATGACATTATTGCGTATGAGTATTGCACGTGAATATGACATTATTGCGTATGAGTATTGCACGTGAATATGACATTATTGCGTATGAGTATTGCACGTGAATATGACATTATTGCGTATGAGTATTGCACGTGAATATGACATTATTGCGTATGAGTATTGCACGTGAATATGACATTATTGCGTATGAGTATTGCACGTGAATATGACATTATTGCGTATGAGTATTGCACGTGAATATGACATTATTGCGTATGAGTATTGCACATGAATATGACATTATTGCGTATGAGTATTGCACATGAATATGATATTATTGCATATGAGTATGACAGTAATTGCACATGAATTTTGATATGTACTGTATAAATTAGTTCATTACCTATGCAGGAAGGTTTCCAACTTGATTTACTTCAAGTTTATAATGGTTGAAATTACACAATAATAGGTGAATATTTGGTACCACTTTATAGGAACTACACCTTAATAAGTGCATGTTTTTTCTAATTATGACTTAGTCTGTAGGATATAACCTGTGGTAAATGTGTATCATAGTTTTACATCAGTCAAGTGGCAGTTTGTGAAGAAAACATGAAAAGTTAAAGAAAAAAGTAAAATAAAATAGAAGTTGAGCTCTAAAGTTTCCCTCTGTGATGTCATCAGTAAGCGACACGATTTGCACACAACTGACACATTTTCTGACAGTTTGATCAATCATGAAACAAAATAAAGGTGTTTTCAGGTATTATTATTTTTGTCCTTACAATATCGTTGCCAGGTAACAGTTGTGGATTTACCTCTGCTCATGTCCAACCAGGAAGTAATATTATAAACACAATTAAAGTGGTCGAACTGGGGAAAATAGGCAACATGTTTAGTAATATTTAAAATAAATCATGTTTTTGTCAAATCTGTCATAGGAACTTTAATTTATAATGAGAACAGTTTAAAAAGGATTCAAGCTGGTCAACTAGGGGCTAGAAGTTAAAGTTAGGGAATTAATTATTTAAGTTATGAATGAAGTATTTATTCATGCTTGATAAGGCTTAAAAGTGTAGTTATTATAATATTTATCACCTGGAAAATATTCTAAATTGGAATTCCAGTTTATGAATATTTGACCAGTCAGTTTGTGGTTTTTTTAGTTTTTTTTTTTAATGCATTATGTATTTTTCCCTTGCAGTTTCTCATCCCAGTCAACTTGATCGAGAGAAAATGAATTAATTAGCAGTGATTTCAATACCGTATCATTTCATAATCCCAGATCAACATAAAGTTCTCAAATGTGTTTGGTCTCTACATTTAATTGCTGTGTTTAGTCTGATGTCGCGCCACAAAAGTCCTCTCCACCTGAAGCCTGCTTTCCTATGCAAAGCACCTGTCAATATGTCCACGTAAACAAGGGACCGAGAGTTTAAGCAGGTCAAACAAAATGGACAAGACACCTCATGCACTGTTGTCAATCTGTGTCAAAAATCACATTCTATTTGTCATTTAACTGTTTTTTATCTATTTATCGCTCTAGTTTGTCTTGTCACCTTAATGTAACTCGTAAATGTCTGACATGGCACATATTAGCACTGGTGGCCGTCTCTTTCTTGGACAGACGAACACACCAGCCTCCTCTTCCTCCTCCTCTTCTTCCTTTTCTTCATCTTCCTCTTCCTCCTCTGCCTCCTCTGCCTCCTCTGCCTCCTCCAGCAGCAGCAGCAGTTCACTCACACATGCTCCAAGCAGGCGAGATATGGAAATGTAGTCAAATGACCAACTGGCATCAGCGGCAGAAGACAAGAACATGGACAAGAACATGGAGTCTGCTGAGGCTGGTTTTGTCTGTTCAAAGCTTCATGTTCTCTCTGTTTGTTTACCTTTTTGTGTTGCTTATTGTGAGAAATTCCAGATATGTGTCATTGTAGAAACTAGAAATAGTGTCTTTAAAAAGTGTTTTTAATTTTTATGAGACGGGGAGAGTGAACGATATACCCTAACTTTAATAGACCGTACTACATTTTCAATTATTACTCAACATCAGATATCATTTCTAATAATGTATTATTATTATTATTATTATTATTATTATTATTATTATTATAATTATCTGTTTTATAAAGCTCTTGTCAAGGGAACTCAAAGATACTTCACGTAGAACAGACAACAAGTAAAAGACAAACGAAAACAAGTCATGAGGAAAAGCAGTCATTAGTGGGGGTTTGAGCTGTTGGTCAAAGATATTTTAACTTTAAGTTCATAAAAACACATTTTTAAGGAAAATTACACTCAGTTCAATAGCCTTAAATAGAAACAAAATAATAAAACATAGAGGCTGATAATGGTATTTTGGCAATTGTAGTCGTCATGTTTCTGTACAGATATTACAGATATTATGATTTTAAGATGCTTTGACACTGATGCACTTACCAGCAGTGGCCACACATTTAATGATGTTGTTTTTGTATATAATTTTGTCAAATGCATTTATATGTATGTTTGACACTCAAATGCAACACATCAGTGGAGTAAGTACTGAAATGTGTTACTTAAGAAAAAGTATCAGCTTAAGTAAAAGTATTAACGTACTCCTTTAAAAATGTACTCTACAGTAAAAGTATTTAACATCGATTAAAAAAAAAAAAATCAAATGTAGAGATATTGAATTGAGACAGAAGTGACTAAAAACATGTCCTGATTTTCATTGTCATTTTTATCCATACTTTTTTGTCTGTTCAAAGCCAGAGCTCAAATGCTTTAGGCCAGATGAACATGCTAAAAACCATCAGGAAAAACATTTTTACTTTTCAGTCCAGTTCAAAGTAGTAGAAAGTACAAATTCCAGCTCTCAAATGAAGCAAAGTAAAAAGTATCCACCGTAAGACTTACTCAAACGCAGCACATACATAGATATCTACCATACTTATATAAGCACAATACTTATATAAGCACATTACTTTTACTTTTGTACTTTGTCACTATTCATCGCTGCGAAATTTGCTAATACATTTGTTTCATCTTTCAATCTTTATCAATCAAATGTTGTGACCTTGTGACCTGTGTTACATCATCTGAAATCCCATTGACTTTTTTATCATTTATATTTTATACTGTGGAACTTTTACATTCTCCTCCTCCACATTGACTAACTAACATGACTTACCGTAATGCATCTTGTAGATTTAGCGAATAGTTTTGTGTAGACTCGACAGAGAGAGACAGAGAGTGAGTGAAAGAGAGTGAGGGGGAGTGAGGGGGAGTGAGGAGGAGGACTCAGCGAGGCGTTTGGCTCTGGTCCTAATTGGCCGCTGCGTGTTGACAGGATGCTGACAGGGCACATGCAGCTGACAGGTGCTCCGCCTCAACTTAACATTTTGTGAGGGTGAGAAGGGGAAAAAAACTGCCTCTGAGGAAAACCCGTCCTGTGCATTTTCAGTGAGAACAACGTGAATGGAAAACCCCCTTTGACAATTGCATGTTTTTTCTGTTTGTCTGAAGGAAAGACAGGAAATCTGCCAGTTTTATTGAATGTGGTGCGACTGGATGGCTCTGACTGCTCTCGGACTGAGCCTGATGTGAACGTGTTAGAGGACGTGTGATAACGCCTGCAGAAAAGAATATAGTGCTGCATCATTTGAACGTTATTATGCTATCTTGATTAAACTGTCTGGAGCTTGGAGTCATTTTCTTCTGAATGGCTTGAGATCTGTTGAAAAGCAAAAGAAGCAAGCTGTGACTGACTCGCTCTGGTTAAAAACTTCAAATGCAATTGTGTGTCCAGACCGACTATTTACAGTTGTGCGTGTACAAAATGAATTAAGGGGAGACACGTTTTATTTATTTATTCATTTTTTGGTCAGTTTACTCTTTCAACATATAATATAGATATCACATGGACAAATAACTAAATTGTCTAATCGTCACCAAAATGCATTATTTTATCTTATCCACTTGCATCCATAGATTTATACAGCACATTGTAACAAAAGTGTATTTTTCACCCATGGAGACATAAAGATCAACCCTTTAAGTAGCATCCACACACACACACACACACACAAAATCTGGCCATATCTTTGCGATATCACACATTTTACACTTAGTTTTACTGTATATGTATATATTTGTATGTATTGTAGTACATATAATCTTATATTTCTATTAGGAATCTATAGAAGTTTCATGATGTTTATTCTCCAGCAGTGTCTCTTTACTTATGCCTTAATGCACAAAACATCCTCCAGCGAATGCAGTTAGAACTAAAGCATAGGAAAGATGCAGGAAACACAAATGTCCAAATCATTTTGAACATTTGATCTCGTCAGAACTCAGAAGCTAAGCAGGGATGGACCTGGTGCTTGGAATGCCAGGTGCCACAAGGGGGCAGTAGTGCACACTGTTGTTGTGTCCTTAAGCAAGACACTTCACCCACCTTGCCTCCCGTATCCAAGTGCACTGGTGTATCAGAGTGTTTGTGAAACTGAATGGCACTTAGCCCATGGCACAAACATGTTTACAGCATGTGCATCGTGTGTTCATTAACATGCACCGTCAGCACCAAATAAACACATTATTAAACATGTATATTATCAACATCAAGTTTTGGTCACATACATACTCATACTTACTCAGCGGTGAGACTTGTACTCCAGCAAGAGTACATGAATCAATAAATACAGTGATACGTTTAAGTCCCATCTGCGTTTATGTGGTGTTAAATATGGTTTTGTTTACATGCTCATTTATAGGTCACACTGTGTTTTAATGGACGCTTGCCTCTCTCCAAACTCAGCTCACGTCATGTACAATTTGCTGAACAGGAAAATTCACTGGGTCGGTCTTTCTAAAAGTGGAACATCTGTTGAATATTTCATGACCAAACCCAGACGTAACCTCACACAATACTTCTACATTGTCCCTTTAGGGAGTTTGGACTTTTATTATATTTATTGATTTGTGACTGTGTTGAGAACATATTTGAAAGTGGTGGTGGAGGTCTGATCAGTAATGCCAAGCAGGAAGTGAAATACAGAACATTTCATGCAGACATGAATGATATATCAATGTATTATTCATACAAAATGGAGACTTCATTACGTTTGCTTGCTTTTACTTTAGCGCTCCTGTATCTGTAGTAAAAAACAAAAACAAAGTACTTCTTCCATCACTGCTGCAGAAAAAAGGAAGATACAACACTTAACACTACAACTACTACAAACATTTACACTCTTTCCTTTGTTTGGAGGAGGTGGAGAGGCTTCGGTTCAGCCCAAATCTGATACATTATTCTTTCATGTACTGTATCCTTGTTTTAATTTTGACAGTGCTTTTAAAACATGTATTTATTTATAAAACAGTGTTGTTCCTTTGTCGCATTTGTTGAGCTTACACAACGAAATACAACTTAAGTGAAACATTTTGTAAGACATAAATTAATATCTTGATACTTTCACGTTTTTTTCCCCTGGTTTAGTTCTGTTTTTGTTTTGTTTTTTTCAGTCCTCGTTTGTCCACGGTTAGTCCTGGTTTATTCTTGTTTTATTCGTGCTTTAGTCCTGGTTTATTCCTGTTTTATTCTTGCTTTAGTCTTGGTTTATGCCTGTTTTATTCTTGCTTTAGTCTTGGTTTATTCCTATTTTATTCTTGCTTTAGCCTCTGGTTTATTCCTGTTTTATTCTTGCTTTAGTCCTGGTTTATTCCTGTTTTATTTGTGCTTTAGTCCTGGTTTATTCCTGTTTTATTCTTGCTTTAGTCCTGGTTTATTCCTGTTTTATTCTTGCTTTAGTCTTGGTTTATGCCTGTTTTATTCTTGCTTTAGTCTTGGTTTATTCCTATTTTATTCTTGCTTTAGCCTCTGGTTTATTCCTGTTTTATTCTTGCTTTAGTCCTGGTTTATTCCTGTTTTATTCTTGCTTTAGTCCTGGTTTATTCCTGTTTTATTCGTGCTTTAGTCCTGGTTTATTCCTGTTTTATTCTTGCTTTAGTCTTGGTTTATGCCTGTTTTATTCTTGCTTTAGTCTTGGTTTATTCCTATTTTATTCTTGCTTTAGCCTCTGGTTTATTCCTGTTTTATTCTTGCTTTAGTCCTGGTTTATTCCTGTTTTATTCTTGCTTTAGTCCTGGTTTATTCCTATTTTATTCTTGCTTTAATCTTGGTTTATTGCTGTTTTATTCTTGCTTTAGTCCTGGTTTACTTCTTGGTGAAGACCTAGTTTCATCTTGCTTTAGTCCTGGTTTTGTCCCTGGTTTAATCCTTGTTTTAGTCTTGCTTGTAACAAAACGTTATTAGTGGAGGTTTAAATACCCAACCAACGTAAATAGACTGTAACAGTATCGACAAAAGTGAAGAAATGTCACTTTAGACTCTTTAATAATGATTTATTTATTTTTTTTGTCATTTTTTACTACAAAACGATATGCACATGATCAATATTTCGCTATAGCGCCCGACAGAGTGCCCAGCTTCATTTTGATCTCCTTCACGTATACATTGCATGGCGTGTTTACATTTTAACGTATTTGTAAAAGGCCGACATGTACCATCACAAACACTGTCATCTGATGCTTCTATGCAAAGATTGTCTGTGAATGGAGAGTATGTACTTTGCTAAGAGTCCGGGAGTACATGACATAACGTGGATAAAAGCTGGCACCTGGAGCGCTCTGACTGTGGGGTCTGAAGGGCCAGTGTGGGGCAGGGAGCCGCATTCACTGATATGATTGTGGCCGTCTCTGGAGTGTTGTTAAGAGCACCCTGAGGCGACAGCGCTCTCCCTCCATAGAAACAGAGCTCTCCTTCTGCCCGGCTCTCACAGTGCGTCACTCCTTCACTCCTTCATGTGATGTAAGGAGATTATTGTATGTGCTGAACAACTCAAGGCTCTAGACCGCTATAGACCTGATCTTCTATTGGAGTGATCCCCAAATGATTTACAAAGTCATTTCCTGATTTCCTCACCGTGAAAGCAGCGCCTTTTTTGCCTCACAATTGAGGCAGGTGTCGTCAGAAAATTGATGGTTGCTATATCTACAATTGCTTCCCTGACAGGTTTCGATTCATTGTCAAAATGTGAGGGGGGAAAGCCATATATTTCCCACTGCTAAACTGGAGGTAAGTTCAAAGTCTAGGGAATGTTTAGATGGTGAAGATGCAATACCGATCCACCGCTTACAGGAGCAAGTCCGTATGAACACGTCACTCCTGCATTGGCTTTGTTACATTCTGTTTAGAAATGATTGAAAACTGTTGTGCTTCCGAAGAGTGCACACGCTTTTTCGCTCGCTCCGCTTGCTATCGCTGCTTTCCTTATTTATTTTGCTTTTTAATCAGTTTTTGTCTTCCAAACATTTTTGCTTTAGACTTTTTCAAGTAAACCAAGGATTTTAAGAACATTTTTCCAGTTTTAACGACATATCTGACGCCAGCGACATGTCCGGGAGAAGAAGTGAGAAAGACTGTGAACGCTGTCGGAAATATCAACAAGAAATTAATGAGCTGAAAACACGGATATTTGTTTTGGAATCTGAAAAAGTTCTTCACGATACCATTCCTGTGTCAACCGACGGTAAGAAGAGCACACTTTTTACAAGAAAAACTGCTACTTTCAACCTAAACCCCAGTGACTCTGTGTCGTTTCCAAAACTGTCTAAAAACCAGAAAGACCAGGCTGTTTCTTGGAACAAACTTGGAGCAAAGCCTAAACGATACAAATATAAGGTGAAGTCACCTAAAATACAGCTCACCAACAGATTTTTACCACTTTCAGAGATGGAATTAAATGAAAAAAGGAAAGATGACGTGGCTAAAATACAGCGAGAAGGATCTGTGCCAGGAGCCAAGGTCATTGTTTTAGTTGGGGACGGCGCGATAAGTCACGTGACGCATGAAAAGATAAACACACATTCTTTTCCAAGCGCCACTGTTTCTGAGATAACGTCACTCCTTCCAAATATTATGGCTAAGCATGGAGGAGCTAAACAGCTGATTGTGCACGTGGGTGCAGTGGACATGCGGCGGGAACAGACTGAAGTTTTGAAAAAAGACTTCTTGAAGTTATTCGACGTGCTTGATAAAATGGAAATCAAAACATTCATAAGTGGACCTCTTCCAAACATCGACAGGAGGATAAACAAGTTTAGCCGGCTTCTTCAGCTGAACACATGGCTGTCCAAAGAGTGTCCCCCTAGAGGACTACACTACATTGAGAACTTCTATCTATTCTGGAAACGAGAGGACCTGTTTAAGAGAAATGGCCCCCACCTATGCAGAGGTGGAGTGAGGGTGCTGACAGAGAACCTGCTCCACGCTCTGAGGCATTGGACTGGGCCTGGACAGGGTCCTGAGCAGATAGTTAGAGAAGAGAGGAATGAGAGAAGAATTCCTGCTCCATCGGCCAGAGACCGAGCCAATGTTTCAACATCAAAAGCACCACAACCTCAGCCTCCACCAAAGGATTCATCAGCAGCTGCTCCACCACCACCAGCAAAGGATTCAGCTCCAGCTGCTCCACATTCACCTCCACCGCCTCCAGCAAAGGAACAATCTTCAAAGGCCTTGGACCCATCTGTGACAAGCCCAACAACATCCCTGTCATCGCCCCTGCCTTCACACCAGCCCTGGGTTCCCCCTGCAACATCTACTCCCACTAAAGATTCTTCATTCTCCTTCTCATCTCCACTCTCACCCATGGGCCTTCCCAGCCATTTTGAAAGTCTGATCAAATCAGGCATTAAGATGGCTCCACTCACGCCCAATATAGCAAGGGCTATGTCAATACTTATCAACTCTTCCCTGCACAAGCCAACTACACCAACAAAAGCCCCACCACCCATCCCCCCTCGTCTCTCACCTGGTATCTCCCATAGCTAGGATGCACTGGGTCTCAGCGTTGCCGGGACTTATTGTCACATTAAAAATCAAACCAACCCGGGGCCCTATGTAAAAAGAGCCCCCCCTAGTGCTATTTCTGTAGTCACATCATCACAGAGATGGAAAAACAAAATGCGAGTCAGGCCCAATCTGAGAAATGTGATTCATATTCCCTGTGAAAAGATAAAGCCCAGTCTCACTGAAACTAGTCTGAAACTTGCTGTGCTAAATGTCAGATCCTTATGTAACAAATCTCTCTTAATTAATAATTTTATTTCTTCTTATAATCTTGATTTTATGTTTTTAACTGAAACATGGCTTGACAAAAACACAGGAAATGTAGTTCTGATAGAATCTGCTCCACCCAACTTTAAGTTTGAATCTGAAACACGAGAAAACAAAAAAGGGGGTGGAGTCTGTGCTGTCTTTAGAGATGAAATAATTACCCGCAGGTTGTCTTTTGGGGTGTTTTCATCATTTGAGTATGTATCCTTTAAAATGGAGCTAAAACGGTCTCCATCCATTCTCTTCATTGTTTTATACAAGCCTCCCCAGCACTGCCAAAGTTTTATTGATGATTTTACTGAGATGCTTTCAGTCATATGCACAGACTTTGATGGTTTGGTCATTACAGGTGATTTCAATGTGCATGTTGATAATATTTGTGACAGAAACGCTAAAGAGCTTGATGCTGTCCTTGAAACCTTCAGTCTTACTCAGCATGTGAGAGGCCTCACCCACAGCAAAGGACACACTCTAGATCTCATAATTACAAAGGGGGTAAATATTTCAAATGTTAATGTGATCGATGTTGCTCTGTCTGATCATTTCTGTGTCTTCTTTGACCTGTCTGTTTCTCCCAAACCTCCGGTTGGTCCTGCAGTTGTTCAGAGGAGACACATAAGTGATGGCACAGGTGCACTGTTTATGGAAATGATAAACTTCGAAAATGTCTCATGTTCTAATGTAAATGATTTGTTGAACTCTGTTACATCTAGTGTTTTGAATGTTCTGGACACCATCGCCCCTATAAAGGCTAAAATGGTTAAAAATAAGCAGAAGGCGCCGTGGAGAAATGATGATTCGGTCAGGGCACAGAAAAGGGAGTGCCGCAGGGCCGAACGGAAATGGCGCAAGTCAAAGCTCCAGGTTCAAAAAGAGATTTACAAAGAAAAGCTGAATATGTACAACCTAATCTTATGTAGAACTAGGGAAAGATATTTTTCTGAAATAATTGGAAGCTGCAGTAACAACTCGCGTGTCCTGTTTGCCACAGTAAACAGATTAACAAACCCTCCAGCTCAGCTGCCGTTAGAACTCATTTCCACATCCAAGTGTAATGAGTTTGCATTATTCTTTAATGACAAAGTTCAGGGCATTAAAAATGCTATAAATCCCACAATGCAAAAAATTACCCTAAAACCACCAAGACACTTAGAGCTGACTCACTTTGCACCAGTAACTGACAAAACTGTCCATGAGATCATCACCAGTCTGAGTTCATCTACATGCTGCCTTGATGTGTTACCCACCAAATTTCTAAAGTCTGTGCTGAACAGTTTGTTAGCACCACTCACTCACATAGTCAACATGTCGCTTCAATCTGGAACATTCCCAATGTTTTTGAAAACTGCGGTCATAAAGCCTCTCCTAAAGAAGAGCAGTCTTGATGCCGCAGTACTGAGTCATTACCGGCCCATCTCTAATCTGCCATTTTGGGGCAAAGTCCTTGAAAAGGTTGTTTACCAACAGCTCACAGATTTCCTCTTAATAAACAACTCATTTGATGTTTTTCAGTCAGGTTTTAGACCTCATCACAGCACTGAGACTGCTCTTGTCAAGGTGACAAATGACATCCGCCTGAACACTGACACGGGCAAAGCCTCAGTCTTAATTCTGTTAGATCTGAGTGCTGCTTTTGACACTGTCGATCATGGGATCCTCTTACAGAGACTAGAGGACTGGGTGGGCATCACTGGCACTGCCCTAAACTGGTTAAGATCCTATCTGGAAGACAGGAAGTACTTTGTTGAAATTGGTAGCTGTGTCTCAGACCACATGACCCTGACCTGTGGAGTGCCCCAAGGGTCAGTCCTGGGTCCCCTTCTGTTCAACCTCTACATGCTGCCGTTGGGTCAGTTGATACGCAGTGAAAATGTGTCCTATCACAATTATGCAGACGACACTCAGATCTATGTTTCACTATCGGCAGGTGACTATGGACCAGTAGATTCACTCTGTCACTGCATCCAACAGATCAGTTTGTGGATGCAAAACAACTTTCTCCAGCTGAACTCAGACAAGACTGAAATAATCGTTTTTGGCCCACAGAAACAAAGAGAAAGTGTTAGCGGTCACCTCCAGAGTCTCGCTCTAAAACCTACAAACCAAATTAGAAATCTGGGGGTAATAATGGACTCAGACTTGAACTTTAATAGCCACGTCAAATCAATAACATCAGCAGCTTTTTACCATCTAAAAAACATTGCCAAAATCAAAAATATAGTGTCAAAACCAGATTTAGAGAGACTTATCCACGCGTTTGTCTCCAGTAGATTAGACTACTGTAACGGCCTGCTCACTGGTCTCTCCAAACGAGCTGTAAAACAGCTGCAGTACATCCAGAACGCTGCTGCTCGGGTCCTGACTAGAACCAGGAAGTATGATCACATTAGTCCTGTTCTCAGGTCTCTGCACTGGCTCCCTGTGGCTCAGAGAATAGACTTTAAAGCAGCTCTGCTTGTGTACAAGTCTCTCCATGGCCTAGCACCAAAGTACATCTTGGATATGTTAGTGCCATATGAACCATCTCGGACTCTGAGGACCTCAGGGACCGGCCTCCTGCTGGTGCCCAGAGTCAGGACTAAACATGGGGAATCTGCGTTTCAGTTTTATGCAGCTAAAATCTGGAACAGTCTTCCTGAAGATGTGAGACAGGCTTCTACTCTGACAATGTTCAAATCTAAGCTAAAAACTGTTTTGTTTAGCTGCGCATATGACTAAAAGGATTTTTTCTTTGCACTCTTCTCTTTTGTTTGTGATTTTATTAGTTTAGAAAATCAGTTGGATTGATAATTTTTAATTTAGTTAATTTTATTGTATTTCTGTAATTTCTTTGTGATTTGAATGCATTTTTCCTGCTGTGAAGCACTTTGAATTGCCTTGTGTATGAAATGTGCTCTACAAATAAACTTGCCTTGCCTTGCCTTGCCCTTGTTTTTCAAATCTATTCATGGTCTGGCACTAGCTTAGAAGAAATGCTCTCCTTGGACTGAGGTTTTCTGACCAGTGCCTGCTGAACTGCCCAAGGAAACAGAGCGTTCTCCTCCCAAACTGTGGAACTCTCTCTCTTTGCTCTGTGCTCACTACTCTGCGGTTGCCAGGTGGCCCATCATTATCATGTGTTTAGGGAATATGCTAAAGGTAGAACTGGAGTGAGATTATTAAAGCACTTTTTTCGACTTGATTCATCCCACTGGACTTCAGAACTATGTATCTAAAAACTCCTGCGATGGACACAATAATTGGATACTATTGAAGCATTTGGATCCAGGTTAAGAACATCATCACAAAAAATGGATGACACAAACTGAACCAACATAGTAACAGACGTTCAAAAATTTAAACAAAACAATTGTCATTCTATATAAAAGTACTACTTCTGTCGAGAAGTTCAAATCTCTTTTAAAGACACTTTTTTTGCGTTGGCTTTTTTGATTTATTTTAACTGTATATTTTTAACCATGTCTTTTATCATGATTATTGTGCTTTACAAATAAACTTGACCTTGACCAATGTAAAAATATATTAGTTCAATCTTTGTAGAGGAGTAGATGAGAGGTTGAAATGACACATGTTTTTTTTGCTGCTATGGCGCAAATGGGATGGAGAAAACGTGTAGAATGCTAAAAAAGCAGAACAAAAATCTTCAGATAACGTATTTTCTGTAACAAATATACAACAGCTCAATTCATTACATCACTGACGTCAACCTGCCGGAGTCTAAGCGCCAAAGTTTGTGTCATTAATAAACAGTCCCTTGCCCCTCGTTGAGCTGAAGTCATTCCCACTGCGGTTGACTTCGCTGAAGATGCAATAATGTACGAAAAGTTGGACATCTGTGCTGTCACTTCTTCAAGGTCTCTGTCAGCAGCCGGGGGGCCCCCATTGGCTCGTCCTCCTCACATGGCTCCGACGCCGCCGCGCGATTGGCCACCACCGGCTCCGATTGCGACCGCCGCACCGCCGAGGCTCCACCGCGTGTGCCGAGGCGCTGAGCTCGCTCCGGTCGGCCGCCATTCGAGGACAGAGCGAGAGGAGCGGTGACTCATAAAGCGGCGCAGAACACAGTGTGAAGTGCTACAACGCCTGTCCAAACGCATCCGCTCGCCAGCGCTGAAGGCTCGCTTTTACACACTACGCACCTACTGAGATCCAGCAGCTGTCAACGAGTAGACTATCCTCCACCGACGCTGTTCAGATAACTCACGTCTTTCCGAGTGCGCTGCCAAAATGCATCGCTGTATTCTTTCATCGTATTATCAGTGGCAGATTAAATGTCTTGTCATCTCAGACGATATGAGGTTTGATCATAACACTGCATGTTTTATTGTTAGAATGGCAAGAAAAGCTGTCGGAACACCACACATCTGTGAAGTTTGACTGGCTTACATTTCTTAAGAGTTCAATATTGCATGTTTGTGTTATTTCAATGGGAACTATTTGATGTCTTGTTGAAATAGCGTAAACTTTGGTAGAAGAAAACCATTAACATGTGTCCTGGGACTGTGGAAATATTGGACTGAGATCGATAAAGTGTTTTTGATTTCAGAACTATGTATTTGGGCCTCAAAACTCCTGGAATGAGCACGAGCAATGAATCCCTTTGGAGTATTCTCCTGGCAGCAGAGAAAAAGGCCCCAAAAAATGGATGATACAAATTGCACCAACAATCAAGGACTGGACCGACATTACACTGGACATTCGCGAAATAAAAAAGACAAAAAAAACATTCAGACTTGATTTGAAGATGGACACATTTGACTGTGGACTAAATGGGATGTTGGTTTTGGTTTATCTGTGCCTTTATTTCTTATTCTTTCTCGTTGGATGTCTACTGGTTTGCATTTGTGTCAACTGTTCTCTCTCGAGTCTTGTTTTATTTCATTGTGTTCTTTTTAAAATATGCTCTTATTTGAACAAAGCAACAACAACAAAAACTGAAACTGTAAAATTGTCTTTGTCTTGACAATTGACTATTATCACATTGTTTTGCTAAATTCAAACATTATAAATAATAATGTGGAGGGGAAAACATGCTTAAGTTAGTATATGAATCAGTTGAAACACTTATTATTATTAATAGGTCAATCTTTATTCATGATTATTCAGGTCACAATGTAATCATAACCACAACAAAATTATAATGTGACTACTTTCGAAGCAAAAAGTTATTCAAATTAAATCTGTAGTCCAAAAAAGTACATTTTGCTTTTTCTAATAACATTACTTTCGCTTTCAGGAAGTTGGATTTCATAAAGCTGGTCACATACTATCAGAACAGTAATGTATTATAATTAAACAAAATTAAGGATTTAACTTTTGATTTGTCCTGTGTCAAGAATTGTGAATAATCTTTATATTGTGATGTTTCTTCTCACAATAATCGTGACACTAAAATGTAAAAGCATGAAATATCTATTCACCTCATCCCGCCCACTTTTAGCCTCTTTCTGTGACGGATCAACACTTGCACTGGTTTCCTGGGCGGCCTGTGAACACCTTTTGCATTCTGTGAGGAACTTATTTGCTATTTTCAAGCATTAATCCAACAAAAAGGCTGGTAGTTTTGGCGCAAGAATTCTGTCTTCTTCCTGCAATGAATAACTGGCAGAATAACTCTCATATATTTCCAGCTGATGAGGGTGATTGACAGATGCAACACCTGCTGCTGGTTTGATGGACACATTTTGAAATGTTCTTGTAATAACGCTTTCACTGGTGGCACACTCTGTAAAGTCCTCATGGCTTTCCTCTTGAGGTCTTATGTACAGTAGTATACAGTATGTGTTCTGTGTGTTAGAGGAGATATTTTGATCTGGTACGGATTTTAAGAAAGATATTACTTCCAAGATCCAATTTAGATACTATACTATACTATATGATGCTTTATTTTTTTCATAATCAACTTGTGCATGCATATTATTGGTGTGAATTATGTTTATGGGTGAACCACAAATGTACATAAAACAACTTCAAATACAAATGGTTCCATCTTGCTGTGTTTTTATGTTTGAGCTCTGACTAAATGAACCTGGCTCTCACCAGATTGATCTGTGTCTCTCTCTGATGTGAGTTCTACACATGAATCAATCTGGAAAGTCTTGCACACGCTGATTGGTTGAAGCGTCACGACAGCGGAAAAAGCAGAAAAATCTAAATTGAGTGAAATCCTGTGTAAAATAGGCCATTGTGCGGCGCCGCCATGTTTGTTTTGGTTCGGTTATTCTGACTTCCACCCAAACCACAATGCTGCTCTGTGATTGGTCCCAGTTCTGCGGGCCCTAAATGCCCTGTGATTGGCCCGTTAAACCACTTTTCGCAAAGGAATCAGCGGGAGCCTAACAAGATGGAGTCTCAAGAGTCTGTGAACTCACAAAAAACGCAATTCATACTTCAGTTTATGGCAAAACACATTTTTTAAACATTTGTGTTTGACCCTGGGCCTAAAAAGATCGAACAAGTTGACGTTAGTACAGGGCTGTGGGTGGAGATATGGGGCAGGGGAAAACGGACATTTTCTGAGTACTCAAGGATGCAAATGCAGGACAATACAGAATAACTCAAACCTGCCTAAACTGTTGAAAATACAGCTTTGAGTAAGCAAACAATGAGAAAAAAACATAATACAATGTGATTTATCTTAAATGATCTCCTT
>NW_027315723.1:34228069-34248069 GCF_026437365.1 Eucyclogobius newberryi
TGGACCACCGCGGACCACCAGGGACCACCACGGACCACCGCGGACCATGATGGACCACCACGGACCACCAGGGACCACCACGGACCACCAGGGACCACCACGGACCACCAGGGACCATGATGGACCACCACGGACCACCGCGGACCATGATGGACCACCGCGGACCACCAGGGACCACCACGGACCATGATGGACCACCACGGACCACCGCGGACCATGATGGACCACCACGGACCATGATGGACCACCGCGGACCACCAGGGACCACCACGGACCACCACGGACCATGATGGACCATCCCGGACCACCACGGACCACCACGGACCATGATGGACCACCACGGACCACCAGGGACCACCACGGACCCCCGCGGACCATGATGGACCACCATGGACCACCTCGGACCATCACAGACCACCTCGGACCCCCACAGACCCGCTGAAGTGCTCGGTCACCCCTCATGTGCGGGTCAAAGTGCTGTGACTGCGATGATTAGGCGAGCGTGACCCTGATGCGGATGAATTGGATTCTGTTGCATTTAAAATTCAGCTTTTTTGAAAAAAAAAATTTGGAGAAGGAAAACTCGACTCAAGAACAGATTTGCAAGACAACTTTGGGGCCCAAATCAAATCAGTCAAACCCATGTCCACAAGTTTGGTAATACAATGATAAGGCTGAAAATAAAGTTAGAGTGATTGTTTTGTTGCACAGTTGTTCTCTGCCAAACTTAAAAACAATAAAGTTGGCATAAAAAATACTATTCAACGTATAGTTTTAACGTATTACTCTTTTTCAGGCGATTCTAGTTGCATTTTAGATCAGTCTTTTATACAAAATCTGATTGATTAAATGTTGAACTAAGTTGTTTGAAATCATACTTGGCTTTAATTATACTCCATTACAATTACAAGAGTGTTTAAAAATCTTCTATAACATTATTAAAACAACAATTATCAAAAAAAAGTACAGTACAACGTGAAAAAATGTAATTATTTACTGGGAAAACAAGAATGACAATTTTTGGACGTTAATAATCAGGAATACTCGTTAAATGGTAATGTTTATTCTCTCAATAATACATTCATCACTATCGCCTCTGAGCTAATTGAGCTTTGGGTTGTCCGTCCTGTCCGAGCAGCGCCTTCACGCCGCAGCGCTCCGGGACGGTCACCGGACACTCCTCGGGGGCCGGCGGTCGCGGCTCAGGTTTTGGCTGTGGAGTCGTAGATCGTAGCTGCAACTCGACCCCGCGCCAGAGAAGAAAGGGCTAATTTTAGCTCGCGAGACTTTAGCTTCTGACCTTGCATTAGCTCAGGGCCGAGCGGAGACGCCATTGTCCACATCGCGCTCGCCACAAGCAGATACAGTCGAGTTGTTCCATTACGAGCCAGTTTGCCCCCGAGGCTTTCAGTCAGGACCACGAGAAGCTGTGGTCGAGGCTCGTGCGGCAGTTTGAGCGGAGAAAACGCGGCGGGAAAAGTCCAAACTGTGCAATTAATGGCGTCGCCGTGTGAGTGTGTCTCGATGAAAGTGCGAGAAATATGTTGAACTTATGTTGTCATGAGTATTTGAGTAGTGAGATGGCAAAATGGACAAGCTTATAATATTGTGTTTGACTTAAAATATGTATTAGTATAAGTATTTTCTAGCATTAAATGAGGACAAATAAATAATATCAAAATGTACTCAAAATGTACTCAAATCAAGATAAACACTACCTAATTCTATAGCTTTTTTAAAACTTATTGTCTTATTTGAGATTGTAAATCTGTTTTTATTGTGGTTCCACCCCCAAAAATACCAAAAACTTGCTGTTTTCAAGCAGTTTGTAGAGATTTCGGGGAATCTTTCTGACACGTTTATTGTTGAGTAATTACATTTCTATTTCACTTCCATTTCTGGCAATCCTTCAGTTTATTATAGGAAACTGTTTATGACTAACTAAGTGGTAAGTAGGTTTTATTCAGCTTCAAACATCTGAGCACTCACGCCTTTTAGTCTTAACTTTGTGCTCCCATGTCCTAGCGCCAAAGTCCATCTCAGACATGTTAGTGCCATACGAGCCACCTCGGACTCTGAGGGCCCCAGGGACCGGCAAAGGTCTGGAATAGCCCCCCACACAGGCTGAATGTGCATATATACGAGATACTTTTATCTGGTTTGTACTATTTAAAATTTAAGTTTAATGTGTTTTTATGTTTTGATTGATTCATTGTGAGTTATACTGTACTATGCAATTTGAACTGCATTTTGTACAAATTGTTCTTGACAAATAAAATGTGATTGATTGATTAATTCCCCAAACTAAAGTGTTACCCAATGTCTTCACTATTGCCTTATAAAGGTTACACATATATTTATCAAACTAAGCATTGTGTGTTGTTTTATTCACATCAGTGATTGTATATTCCCTTGTATATGCACTCTAAATGACCTGTATATAGTATATAGCATAAAATATGTGTTTAATTTGAGAGGAGAAAAAAAGACTGGACAACTTAATTAGTCACAGGATCCACCGTGCCAGTCCCAAACGGCAGATGGTGGAAATTAGCAAATCCAATGAGATGGCAGTGGTCTTTGAGGCTGCTTCCGTGTCGTTTTATCAGATAAGTTTACAGAGAAAAGGAGGCCATACATGCAATAAATCTTATCGTAACAAATGACTGCGATGTCAATGTCCACTTTTACTTAACCTGGCCCTTGTTTTGGGAAACGAGTGCAAAATGTGTTCAATCTTCCTATTTATGTGATATATTTTGCCCTTTCAAAACATGAGATATGTAGTTTTAAACTGTTAATTGCTATGGCAATGGTCTTACTTTTTCATGATTGTCAAAACCCATTTGTAACCGTGACAAAAAAGTTTGAATAATTTGTATCCAAAATGTTAGCCCCTGGCCAACGATGGACCAAATGGGACTTTCTATTATAATCATAATTAATCTGTTGAATCTGTTTGTGTTCTGTTTGTTTTGTGTGTTTTATGTTTAATCTTAAAACATAATAACTAAAAAAAAGAATGAAATAAGTACATAAATAAAATTTAAAAATCTGCAATTGAATTTTGCAGGATACATTTTCTATGTGGTTTTCTCATCTTTTAAATGCATCGCTTTTCAAACCACCAAACTGAACAGTTTCAACAGCAACATTCAGCAATTGAAATACAAAAAAAAAACATTTAAAACATTAAATCTGATGAAAGAAAATGATCTTCCATAAATTAATCTTTAATAAAAGTACAGGTGTTTTCATCACTCAAAATCCAACCCTTTGTTCCCGTTGTGAGAGGAATGGATGGATCAAATGGATTCAAAACAGAGAAATGAACGGAGCTTGTAGTGGCCTATGAATGGAGTAAATACTTAGGTTAAAATGGCTTCGAAAACATGCATTCTTACAGATCTGACCTGTTATCCATCACTTGGCACCTCGGCTAGTCCAGTAAGATCTGAGAGACTTTGGAACCGCTCTTTTTGTCCCAATAGCCTTTTGCATTAGCCCTCAAAAATGACAAATTTGGGCTTACACCATCTCATCAACCACATTTATAGGTTCTTTCAAAGCCTAATTAAAAGTCATTGTTGAGCGTGTAAACCTTTTAGTGTTTTATTTTAGATGCTAATAACCAAAGGCAAACCGACTTTAAATTGAGCTTCCTCCTGTTTAGTCCTGGTATAAGACAGTGACCGCTAAACATCCTCTTTTGCATATCATTGGTGAGGCGACCAATCAAATCACATCAACATCATGACATAAACAGTTCATCTTCTTCACTGGCCACGTGCTTTTCCAGTTCACGGTCAAACACACGTCACATCTGTGTAGCGTCTCTGTTTTCATGCATTTCTTCTCGACTCGCACCAATCTTCCCCATTGAGTTCATCCTCATCTCTGGCTCCATATGTCTGGTCATCAGCGAAGAGTCGGACGGGCCATTTTTCATCTCTACAGAGCAGCAAAAAAGAAAAAAACAAGCAGAGAGTCGCTAATTAAAGGCTCGGCTGCTGTTTGTATTCTACCCAAGGATCCTCATTAGTCCAGCGGCCAGCAATTAGAGAGAAAGCTCCAGTCGAGGGAGTTTGTTCATGTATGAAGACTCTCACACAATAGAAACCCTGCTTTTGATCACACTTTTAGATAATGAATAATAAACACATTTCATCTAGGGCAGGGAAAGGAAAGAAAAAAACAACATCTCTGCAGTTTAGAAGAGAGATGTCCCTGATTCAGAGGGTGACTGGCCTCTTTCCCATCGGAGTGTGGAAAGCAGCAGGATTTGTGTGTAAAATGTGCGTTTATGATGGAAGGAAAGTGTTCTCATCGTCATGTTTTTAGTTGTGGAGAGGAACGTGGAGGAGAGTCTGATTAGTCACTTATTAGTCACAAAAGGAGGCGTTCAGGATGCCCGCTGCATTTCCTTCAATGCCGCTGGGATTTAAGGCTCATAAGTAGGAGATAATTCACTCATATTTCTGAGAAGGAACAGGAGAAATCAGTGGCACAGGGAAAATGATACAGAGGATGACTCGATACACATTTGGAATATGAAATGTCTGTTTTAAAACGTTCACCGTAACATTTTTTCCTGAAAGGTTTGTCATCTGACGGTCTCCATGGAGCTGTAACTGCATTGAATGTTCCACAGTAAGATCTGATCTGTGGAGAGGCGACCACGCTCCAGAATGCATGTTTTTAAGGTGTTTCTAAGCAAAAAAAATGTATAATTGAATATTAAAATTTACAATATTACATAAGCAACCAATTACATTTAAAGGAAAGACAGTCTGGCTATTTTTATGTGAAGATTATTTCATTTTAAATTAAATATATTTAATTTTTAAATTTTGTATGCCTTAGACACAAACCCTTTATAAACCCCTTTATAAACAGTGTTCTTTGGTGAAGTAAGTCTTTAACATCTTCTCTGTTCACTGCCTGATGTTATAGTATTTATTCCTTTGAGATTGACTTTAGAAAAACCCACAGACATAGAATAAAAGACAGGAAGTACTGACACTAACGCTGACTGGCCCAGTGCTGTTGTGCAAAAAGCCCATTGAATACATGCAAGAAGAAGGTTTAATGCCATACTGCGAAACATTGCCTCGCCATGGAAACAAACACACCCTCCATCAGAAAAAATGATATCTTCTCTGACCACAAAAAACACAAACGATGTCATCTTTCTCAAAATGTTAAATAAATATAAAAACATAGCTTTAAATCTACAGTAAATTAACCAATAACTCAAAATCTTTTAAACTAGATATATATTTGTTAGTTTTTCACACTTTGACATTGTTGTTTGCTATTAACCCTGGACGTTTACACAATGAATATTATATTTTCTTCCACTCAGATCTTTCCTAAAAATGTATTCCTCCATATTAAACCAGAATAATATGAGATTGTATAAACGCTCTGTGACTCACGCTTCCTGTGCAATTTTCACAGCAGAAGCTCATCAAACAGAGGTGATGGCTCAGTTATTTATATCAGGTGCATTCTGAATCAGAGCCTTATTACAAAGTGAAGAGCCGGAGTCATGCTCGGGCCAGGGAAACCGTTTTAGCCTTGTATCCAGTGTTTGGATGTCGTCCGGCGGCCAATCAGAGACCGGCTGCAGCCTCCCACCTGCCGACTGTGCTCTGCGTGGGAGTGCGCTCTGATGCGCACACGCATTAGCATTCACTTTCATATTTACACACACATCTGCACCAGGAGCAGAAAATAGATCTGTTTGGATGTCTTTTTGAGTGTAATTAATAACTCTGCTGGAAATGAGAGCACTACGGTGGCCTGTGAGGGTAATCCAAGAACGTTTCAATCAGGACAGACATGAAAGCAAATGAGCCGTCGTCACGATTCTGACATTTCAAACATGATCTTGATATGAAGGATAAAACTTCATCTCAATATCGCGCTGATATCACTATGATGATGATGATAATTATAAAATAACAATGAAATAATAACAACGATAACAACAATACTATTACTAATAATAATAATAATAAACATTATATTTTAGACAGGATAATATAATATTCAAAAAAATAACCATATTTTTGGGGGAATAAACGACTTTAATGAGTTTTTAACCTTTGTTACAAATACTGTAAAAAATGGATAACATGTCTGTTTAAAGGGTCTTTAGCTGATTTTTTTTTCATGAATAAAGTAAAATCTGTTTTGTCCCAGTACAGATTTATTTTAATATCATCTATGTACGTCTACTGCTACAAAGTATAACGTGTTTTGTTCCCTGTGAAGCAGGAAGTGTTTGCATTCTACTTGTTAGCTTTATCACAATGGTAAAACTTGCTTGTGAAAAGCTCTTACAAACCCATTGTGGTGAATAATTAGTATGCTATGAATGCATTAGGCAGCTCTTTGTTTTAATATTGATTATTATGTGGGTGTGGACTTTTTGACAACCCCAGAGAGGTATAAAATGTTTATCAAATAGATTAACTTTGTTGCTCAGATTCATTCAGTGCATTTGTAAAGGAAAAAAAGTGGTGAAAAGCAGACGAGGGAGGCTGAGGAGACGAGGGGGGCTGAGGAGATGAGGGAGGCAGTGGAGATGAGGGAGGCTGAGGAGACGAGGGAGGCTGAGGAGATGAGGGAGGCTGAGGAGACGAGAGAGGCTGAAGAGACGAGGGAGGCTGAGGAGATGAGGGAGGCTGAGGAGATGAGGGAGGCAGTGGAGATGAGGGAGGCTGAGGAGACGAGGGAGGCTGAGGAGACGAGGGAGGCTGAGGAGATGAGGGAGGCAGTGGAGATGAGGGAGGCTGAGGAGACGAGGGAGGCTGAGGAGATGAGGGAGGCTGAGGAGACGAGAGAGGCTGAAGAGACGAGGGAGGCTGAGGAGATGAGGGAGGCTGAGGAGATGAGCGAGGTTGAGGAGGCTGAGGAGACGAGGGAGGCTGAGGAGATGAGGGAGGCAGTGGAGATGAGGGAGGCTGAGGAGACGAGGGAGGCTGAGGAGATGAGCGAGGTTGAGGAGGCTGAGGAGACGAGGGAGGCTGAGGAGATGAGGGAGGCAGTGGAGATGAGGGAGGCTGAGGAGACGAGGGAGGCTGAGGAGATGAGCGAGGTTGAGGAGGCTGAGGAGACGAGGGAGGCTAAGGAGATGAGGGAGGCAGTGGAGATGATGGAGGCTGAGGAGACGAGGGAGGCTGAGGAGATGAGCGAGGTTGAGGAGGCTGAGGAGACGAGGGAGGCTGAGGAGATGAGGGAGGCAGTGGAGATGAGGGAGGCTGAGGAGACGAGGGAGGCTGAGGAGATGAGCGAGGTTGAGGAGGCTGAGGAGACGAGGGAGGCTAAGGAGATGAGGGAGGCAGTGGAGATGAGGGAGGCTGAGGAGACGAGGGAGGCAGAGGAGATAAGAGAGGCTGAAGAGACGAGGGAGGCTGAGGAGACGAGGGAGGCTGAGGAGACGAGGGAGGCAGAGGAGATGAGAGAGGCTGAGGAGACGAGGGAGGCTGAGGAGATGAGGGAGGCTGAGGAGACGAGGGAGGCTGAGGAGATGAGGGAGGCTGAGGAGATGAGGGAGGCTGAGGAGATGAGCGAGGTTGAGGAGGCTGAGGAGATGAGTGAGGTTGAGGAGGCTGAGGAGACGAGGGAGGCTGAGGAGGCTGAGGAGATGAGCGAGGTTGAGGAGATGAACGAGGTTGAGGAGATGAACGAGGTTGAGGAGATGAGGGAGGTTGAGGAGGCTGATGGTTTTGCTGCTGTGAGTTGAAGCACATGAGACTTATGAGACTTGTGACATTTGTAGATGTAATAGAATGACTCAAGATTTCTTTTAAATGTCAGTCAGCAGCGCCTCACACACAATGCAAAAAGAAATGTCACGTTAATGTCAACTCAAAACCTACTGTTAAAATGTGTTGTATTAGAAAAATATGAAGATATCTTTCTGTACCACTTCATAACTACTTAAATATACTTATTAAAGTGTGAAAAACATCTGGCTTACTAAGCTTACTTATCCTGAATCATTCTTAATAAACAATTTGTTCATTAAAAATAACAATCAGGTATTAGTTTATGCTTTACTAAGAATGATCAAAACGTAGTTATCACAATGCATTACAGATCCTTCTTATGCGATATTTGTTTTTGTGCCAGATGCTAGGAAAAGCATTAATGAGTTCATAAATATTACAATGATTTCCACGTGAATGGCTTGAGAGGTTGCCACAGTTGAAAGGAGGTTCGCGGACGCATTTCACACTGGAGCAGAAGTGGGCGTGTTGCAGCGATGCATCTGCGCGTGATTTGGTGAAATATTGATGTTGGATAGGCTTTTCCTAACATCAGTAATCATTCCTAGGAAGGCGTGTTCTTTGAAGTCCTTTTCTTTGAAGCCCGTCCTTCCTCGATGCTGAAAAATGTATTCCGTTACATGGACGTGAGCAGAATCTTTTCGAGTGCGTCTTGTTTGCGAGAGAAGAGCGTTATTGATCGATGTATCTGTGGATAGAAGAACTGTTGTTACATGCATTCATTGAAGAGGTTTTGCAGAACTGAAATGCAATATGTGCATTTGCTGTGCCACAGTCAGATAGACGTTCTTCTCTTCTCTCACTGCTGCTGAAATGCCACACCTTCGCCTCAGCCAATCAGCAAGCTTTTATATCTCCAGTTTCCACCGTCTCCAACTCTCTCCAGCGTCAGTGCAGAGACATTCTTGGCTCAGAACTTGAGTGTGTCTGTTATGTTTTCCAAAGTGTTGCTCTGAATTTCCGATTGTTGCCTCTTTTTCCAAACGTGTAGAGCAGCAGAATATGTGCTGGTTTCCTCTGTGACGTAAACGTGAGAGTGGCGATGTCTTTATCACGTGTGAGCGCAGTGTGGTGTGTTTAAAGTGAATGTGTGTCATTAAAGAAGACGTCACAAGTGAAGGATATCGACAAAAATCATTGTCCAAAATATTTTTATATGAGTCGAGGCTCAAACCAATGTAAAATGTGGAAAATGAACCACAAACGTGCAGAAATGTCACCTCATAATTTTAAAGGTTGAATAGAGGATTTTTTGCCAATTTGAGAAATCAGCAACTTTGTTATTTTTTTAAAATGCGCATGTGCACACTCACCCCCACCCTCCTGTTCTTCCCGAGAGGCCGCCTGCCATCAAACCTTCCGCTGCTACACGAGCGTTTGTTTATTAGCGTGACGGATCACATCGCATCTCTCGTCTCCGTAGATTTCTGTCTCTTCTGAGCTCGAACACAGTCTTTCTCTGTCATCATTTTGTACTGTAACTGAAGGAACTCTCTAAACACACACCGGCATATGAACCACGCATGTGCAGCCAGGGAAACATGCCGCTATCCTGGCAACGAGGCTGCAGGTGTGCAGTAGCACGCAGGGAATGATTGACATGTGGGAGAACTACTCGGCTGTCCACGCCACGAGGAAATGAGACAGAAATCCTCTATTCAACCTTTAGTAGAAAGTTTACAGTTTAACTTTTTTCATTTTTGTTTTTGATCAACTCTTTTTGTAGCATTTCTTTTTACCATAAACGATAGACTCAATATTTACATGTTGCATATCTTCACAGTATTATTTAAATTTCAATATACTGCCAACTTCTAAAAAAAGATTATGCTTTTTATATCAGTTTTAAACTATAACATAAGGAAAAGACGGTCGCACACCGTCTTACTTGCAAATAAAAATGTATTAGTAAAGAGGCAATGTTTTGGCAACTGGGCCTTCGTCAGGCAAATGGAAGGCCCAGTTGCCGAAACGTTGCCTCTTTAGTCTTTACTAATACATTTTTATTTGCAGGTAACACCGTGTGCGGGATTTCTTTCCCTATTACAGTTAGTGTCACGTATGCCTTTTTTCCTACGCACCTGGCACAGAATCTGATGTGTGGAGCACCGTCCTGATAAACTATAACATAAGAAAATAATTATTTTGCATTTTGTTCACTGTAAAACTGTAATATGTCTACAACAATTTGATAATAGAGACTGTTGTCCATGTGTTCTGGGATTGTCCTGTTGCACAGAAATCAACAATGCACTGCAGACTGTTTGAAACCATCATCAGAATCAGAAAAGGTTTATTGCCAATGAACAGACTTCACAAACACAGGAACTTGCTTTGGTGATTCAGTGCAACATAAAACAATGATAAAACAACCGATATAAGTGAAAAAGTAAAACGATTAAAATCTGCTATAGGAAAAGAATACAAATGGGCTATAAGATAAAGAATAAAAAACTAAAAATAGGCTTACTATGTACATAAATGTAGGTTAAATTAACATATGTAGTCATCCCACTCAATTTCAGAACGATGTATTTAGGCTTCAAAACCCCTGACAACATAAATGGATGTTTTTGGAACATACTTCTGGCGGAAGTATGTTCCAAAAACAACATCTCTGGTACTGTCCTGTCTTTTCAAAAATGAGAGAACCATAACAAGCAGGAGAGTTTACAATGTACTTTTTTGTTTTGGGCGTCACAAAATAAATGGAAATTTAATTGTTGAAAAATGGCTACAAGCCATATTTGAAACCTACAAAATAGGTTATTTAAAAGCAAGTTAAAAAAGTTGGAGCTAGGGGGGTAGGTGAAAACAGCGATTTTCAGAGCACTCAAGCTTCAAATGTGGGACGAAACAGAATTATCAAACAGACAAAAATCAATCAAAATACAACTATGAGAATGTCAATTCAACATAATATGGCTTCAAAAATTGTTGTCTAAACCAGTGAAAAACAAGTATTTTGGATTATTTTTAGAATCATACTTCAGTTGAAAGTGGCGTGTGGGAAGAATGCCTTGCACTCTCTTCTAAAGCGAGGAGTCTTGGGTTCATTTCCTGAACCATGTGGCCCCTCTCTGTGGAGCCCAGAGTCGAGTGAGTTTTTTGAAAATGGATGATTGTCACATGTTGCTGTTTTTACAAGTTTATGGCATAAATAATGCCATAAATAATGGCGTAAATAAGGGAAGGACCCACACAACCTTCCAACCAAGGAATAATTGGTTTTGACTAAGCTTCCAATAGACTTTAACTGTCATTATAAGGAAATATGTCCCAGTCAAACAGGAAAAGAGGTTTGAAGCTCAAGTGTGAATGAACCGGTGCTTTGTTCAATCCAAACCGTGGTCCTCAATCAGTCGCAGCTCCCATAATAATGTGGAATATGGAATCTGCCATCTTCACCAAAAGTAAGCCAGCCACACAAATATAAAGTATCTCCCAATGTTTGGTCAACAAGTATTTCACATAAAATCTGGGAACCCCTTGAAAAATAATAATCGTGACAATTTTTTTTAATTTTTTTTTATTTATATAGTACAAACTTTTTTTTATCTGGCTGTTTTTGACACATTAACTTTATTTTATCATTCAGAAAGCTTGAGGCTATTGTGTTAACTTGATGCTTTTCACCAAATAAATAAATCTAGACAAACAATTCAATTTTATAAGCCTATAGTGGATATTAAGGGAGTGTCTACAGAGCGAGCGGCCGAAACTGCTGTTATTTTGTGCCGTGGCTCCTGAAACTGCTGCGCTATTTGACCGCACCGTTTTAGACCGTGCCGGGTTAAGGTTAGGGTCAGGGTTAGGGTTAGGGTCAAGGTTAGGGTTAGGGTCAGGGTTAGGGTTAGGGTTAGGGTTAGGGTTAGGGTCAAGGTTAGGGTTAGGGTCAGGGTTAGGGTTAGGGTTAGGGTCAAGGTTAGGGTTAGGGTCAAGGTTAGGGTTAGGGTTAGGGTTAAGGTTAGGGTTAAGGTTAGGGTTAGGGTCAAGGTTAGGGTCAAGGTTAGGGTTAGGGTCAAGGTTAGGGTTAGGGTTAAGGTTAGGGTTAGGGTCAAGGTTAGGGTTAGGGTTAGGGTCAAGGTTAGGGTTAGGGTTAAAGTTAGGGTTAGGGTAAGGGTTAGGGTTAGGGTCAAGGTTAGGGTTAGGGTTAGGGTTAGGGTCAAGGTTAGGGTTAAGGTTAGGGTTAGGGTAAGGGTTAGGGTTAGGGTCAAGGTTAGGGTTAGGGTTAGGGTTAGGATTAGCCATGAGGCTATATGGCAGTGCCGCGGTCCCTGAAACTGCTGGGCCATTTGACTGCGCTGCGGCTCTGCAGCCACGGCCGGATATTAAAGCTATATCAAATGTATAATATCACAATTATTGTTTTGGAGATCCTAGACAGAAACGTCTAGACCGGTGGTCTTCAATAGGAAGACATGATTCCTACAGTGTTTTTAAGTAAGACATTACCCAAGGAAGAGCAATCATGTAATGTAGGTGTCTGCGTCCCACCAGAAGAAGCTTGTGTACCATCAGTGGTACACTTACCACACTTTGAGAAACACTGGTCTGGACTAATCTCCAAACAAGAAATAAAGTTATGTTTCTGCTCTTTTGTGGTTAATTTTATGGTCCGTTCACATGGATATCTGAACCTCAACAAGACATTTAAAGGTACATTTTAGCACATTAACCTTCTTATTATTATTACTACGGTAATATCTATTTAGCATATGCTTTGAAAAAATATTTGAATAATAAATAATTAAATAAATATTTTTTTTAAATAATTAGTGAGACAATGCAAAGGAATATTGCATGATTATTTTTTTCAGTATTGGACTAATGGCCCTAATAGACATTTTTTCTACAGTAAGATGACCTTAACATTCAAATTGTCGCTGACAAAAGGCTTTTAAATTGCAGTGGTTTTTGCTGATGTGTTCCTCCTGACAGTGTTACCTCATTGGTCGCTCTGGCCTGGGTCCCTGCGTTCCTCTCACTCTTGGCCTCATGTCAGTCTCACAGCTGTGGATAAGCCCTCGCTGACTGTTGGCTGACCGTCTCGTCCTGGGATTCAACGCCTCGCACTGCACACGGGCCCCTGTCACCACCTTTCACAAGGAAGAGTCTCACATCACTGTGATCTACACTGTCACTGCAAAGGGGAGAACGTACACATGTCGTTTAGGCTTCAATTCAACATGTTTCATTTATTTATTTTTCTGATTGTTCAGAATGTATAACCCAAGAGTCCCCAAACACCGGGCTGAGGCCCAAAACCAGGCCATCTGCTACTGCGCCCCCCGGAGGAAAATATCATAGGCCTATATTGTCAATGTATTTTATTTCCGTTTTGGCCATCACAGTGTCCCTGTATAAAATATTTAGCAAACATGCGTTTTCAGACTATAGTTTGAGTTTGCACACATTTGTCCTGTTGTTGCTGGCCCCTCCCCCATCAAACCCAAAAGCACAGTGTAAATTTACCATCTCACTCAAAATATCACTTCAATATATTATCATTTATTTATTTTTGTTCATATCAAATGTTAATGTTTGGACTTTCAGTTATTTTGGATTAAAAACAATGACAAAATACGCCACATATCATCTCCATGGAGAGTAAATGTTCCACAGTATGGCGCTAAACTTATCTAAACAGCACAAGTTATAGATCAGATCTGCGGCGAGGCGTCCTCTCGCAGTAAAAATATAAGTAACATTTTTCTAATAATGGTACATGAATTTATGCTTATTCGTGTGAAGCATGTTTTCAGGTATTTTAGCCATAGAAAGCATTTATAGTCAACATTTCATTTTTAGTGCATGTCAGTAAATCTTCAGTCCAAACTACTCAAATCAAGCAGTTTCACTAACACAGGCCTGTAACTTTTCTCTGCAGTGAAGCCCTTCGCTTTGTGCCCCACATGCATAAACTATGGCCCGGAGCTGGGTACAACAGGACACTGGAAATGTCCCTGTCTCTGCACCGTGGACTGGACTGACAGAACGAGGAGAGCAGAGACAGAGGCGCTGAAGGGGTCAGGACGCGACCAAACAAATAAGTGATCTAAGCATAAACTGCCTGTCACTTCGCCTCGTCGGGGTAATTGAATTGTTCCTGGCAGCCGAAAGACAGCGCAGATTATTTTAGGCTTAGCTTTATTGAATTATTAAATCACAAAATGGAGATGTTGAAGGAGAAGTAAGCAGTCATTTTGTCAGTTTCTGCAGTTAGGGTTTAATTTTAGCAATGGGTATAAGTAACTATTAACTGAACTGAACTGTGCGCGTATGACAGGTTTTTATTATTTTGTCATTTTGACTTTATTTGGCATATTATCTGTTGTAAATATATATTATAGTTTCAGACCAATCATCAAATTACCAGAAGTAAAACACTAGGGAGACTCCTCAAAAATGTACACAAAAAAAAAAAACTTTTTTTTAACCTTTAAACATTATTTTAAAAATGTTTTTAATATTTGAATTAGTTAAATAAAACTAAATCTGTGACATTAGATTAGTTTTGCCCAAGTGTGCATCATGGTTTCTAAGTAAATTTCTAATGTGAATATGTCGGTGTAATCCCTCATTCGTCCAGGCGTGTTCCATAGTAGAAAAAGCTTCAGTTGTAGTCATCTGAAGCTCATTGAATGAATCTAACTGAGTCCAGATGACTACAACTGAAGCTTTTTCTGCTATTTCTAATGTGAAGTCATTATTTTACAACTAGTGACTTGTTAAAGATTTACCCACAATGCCACTGCTCTTGGTTGCATGATTTTATTCCTTATTGTATGTCTAGGTGTGTGTTTATCAACTTATTGATTTAGTGTAATTTTATCTGGATAGTCTGTGTTACTGTTTGTTTTATGTGTTTCTCTCATTGAATTGTTTTCCCTGTGTGATAAAATGTGAATATATGATTATATTTCTGTGATGTATTTTATCTGCATAATAGTGATACTTTATCTGCATCATTAGTCTAAGAGAAGAACGGGTGTGTGACAAACTGCATTTGTTTGTGAATGTATCATAAAGATGGGCCAAAGAATGTTTACCCAAGGCTTGATCTCTACGGAAAAATACCAAGTGCCTTGATGTGAGGCTGACCAATGAGAAATGTGACCCGCCTATTCCAGAATATCTAATAAAACCAACCAGCATGGGAAAAAACGGGGTGAGACGCAGGAGGGTCAGCCAGGCTCCTTACAACGGCCTGGCTGACGCAGCCCCGCGTTTTCTCCCAAGCTTGCCATACAAATGTCTGACATTTCTGTGTCGTTTCATATTCTAAGTTGAATTGTGTTCTCAATGTGTTACGGAATAGCATCGGTGTATGTCTGATTCCATGACACCCTGTATCAAAAAAATACAAATAAATGTTACAAATACAAGTTATAGATCTAAAAGAAAGACTGAACGGGGATAAAATGTGTCCTTCTTTGGTTTGTGCTTTGAAGATATGAAGAATTGCTCAACACATAGAGTCTCATTGCTCTAAGAATATGAGCCTCTCTTTTCCTGTGCAGACGAGGGCAGATCACTCACCCGTCTGCAGTGGGACAGTGCAGATCACTCACCCGTCTGCAGTGGGACAGTGCAGATCACTCACCCGTCTGCAGTGGGACAGTGCAGATCACTCACCCGTCTGCAGTGGGACAGTGCAGATCACTCACCCGTCTGCAGTGGGACAGTGCAGATCACTCACCCGTCTGCAGTGGGACAGTGCAGATCACTCACCCGTCTGCAGTGGGACAGTGCAGATCACTCACCCGTCTGCAGTGGGACAGTGCAGATCACTCACCCGTCTGCAGTGGGACAGTGCAGATCACTCTGTTTGCAGTGGGACAGTGCAGATCACTTTTACTACCCAACGTCACAGACAGGCTGCGTTCTACGAGCTGACTCAGACCGCTGCGTTCATGTTTCACATTCAACACGAAAAGCACATGGGATCAAAGCGTAAAGGAAACAAATGCACACATATTCTTTAGATACAGTTTATATAGCCTAATAGACGTCGAGCGAGTTTAAAACTAAGACACAAAAAGTGAAGGGAGGAGACAAGTGCGAAGGGAACCAGGATATAAGTGTGAATGGACAGAAGTGAGCGGTGAGACAGAGGAGCGAGCGCTTAATGCACAAGAAGCCAACACCGCGACTCATTCTAAAGCCGCGGTAAACGTGTGATACTCTCATACTTAGACATGAACCCCGTGTTGGCACTGAGCGTTTTTCTGTTGCTCAAAACACGTCGGTCACTCGTAATGTGCACACATTTCTCCAAACATCTCGCGCCCCCCCTATCGGGTGCGCCCCATACTTTGAGAAGCTCTGGTTTAGACGTAGAAATGAACCTGCAAACACAAGCCAACTGGACAGACAGTACTCCCCCCCAAAAAAAAATATTCTGAAGCTCCACCTGGACCGTTTAACAGCACAATGAGTGTCACGGTCTGACTGTGGTCCCAAATGAGCTGAAACTCGATTACCTCTGAAAGTTGCATCCGCGCAACGGCTTTGGCTACATTACCAAAAGCCGCCTATTCATAAAGACTTCTTCTTCGGTGTCGATGTGCACGCGGGCCAATTGTGCTCCGCTCACCGGCACGGCTCATATATTGGCCATGAATAATTGAGCGGCCAGGCGGGCACGTGCATGTACATACTGGAGCCTAAGTCCACGCCGTGCTGTGCTGGATCTGATGTCAACCCAGTCGGCAAGAAATCATATTATGTAACGTTTGCGCAAGACCGAGCTACACGGGATAACTGTGTTTCCCGCAGCAAACCGCAGCCCAGTTTTCACGCCTGTGTACGATATCAGGAGGAATTTTATATTTCTACTGAGCAAGAACATGATTTGAGCTAACTTCAGAACAGACGATAGTACAAGAGAATTGACGTTTGTTCCCAGCAAGAAATTAGCTTTGGGTAAAAAAGAAACAGGGAGAACTCATTTAGTGAAGAAGAATATAATCGTAATGGATTGTTAAAGTCACTGTACTGTGCCTGTGGTTATAGAATGGGAAAGGAAGTTCTGTCCAACATTTCATAAGCAACTTTTATAATGAGAAAATGTAATGCCACATATGATACATGAACAAATGATCATTTATTTTAGGTATATGAATAAGTGACATGTGTTCTGTCTTCTAATCCTAACCCTCTTTAAAGAACTTTTAACCAAAATAAAGTGAGAACCGTGTTATTTTTCCAATAAATATGGACTGCACCAAGGGCATTGTATCTTTTTTGCATATTTGAAGATAATTTTTAGGTCTGTTCGAGTCCACATTGTTTGAAATGTTTTCTCAGTCATTCTTAGACATATATACATTTGTATGTTAATGATTTGAAACACTCTTAAACACACTTAAAGTGCTGTAGTCGACTAAAGACTTGCTCTGTGCCTCGATTTGTCGACTAAAAGCTCTCAAATGATCTGACCAAATCTGCACTCGTGAGGCCAAGATTTCGTGGAAGAATACTATTTGTATCGAAATGTAAACTACGGTAGATATTCATATGTAAGGAAGTCAGAACAACCTCACAATATGCCGCCAAATCCTTTTAATTTCAGTAAAATAAATAGTAGACAAAATGTTGGTCGACTAAGACATCATCAAACGATTAATCAACTAAGCAGCTAAAGTCTTTCAGCCTCAGCGGTTAGAAAAATACATAAAATAACACTAACCCTTTACTAATCCTACCTCAAAATGGATCAATTGTACTTTTTTCATTGATAATTCAAAATGACGTGGAATGGACAAAGCTATGCAACACAATGATACAGTATTGAACACATTTCGGGGGCCGCTCAACTCTTCTCTGAGGTGCACATTCATCGTTTTGGAACAGTTTATCCACGTCTTTGGGAGGAAGCAGGTAAAAGGTACATCACATACATTGGGCCTCGTCTCCCGGCATCTCATGGACTTTGTTTATTCACAACACCAACTTCTATGAGAATGTTTGATCTTTTTTCTGACTCTGGGATTGACACATTTCAGCTTCAGCACGGTAAAGTTGCCTCCTGCCAAGTAAATCTTCAACAGATACAAATCATGGTATCAAAAACATTCGTGCTCCCTTATTTGGCACCAGAACGGACGGACTCTATAGCGTGTTTCCTTTCCATTTTTCATTGCACGTTAACCTGCCGTCATATTTTACAGGCTCCAAGGTCAGCAGGAGCAGTCCAAATATTTAGCTGCTTCCCCTCCCTCCCGTGGGACTCCCCTCCCTCCCCTCAGCCGCCCTTGCCCCGTGTGCTTCAGCCTCTCCACAGCACCACTGCATTATGTTGCATCTGCATCAGTAGCGCCTCTGCAATGCCTCCATCCATCCCTCCCCCCATCCCATCTCCCTCTCCTCTCCTTCCCCCATCTCCTCATCCCTCTCGTCGGCGTCAGCTTGGCGACAGTCAATCTCTTTCGAAAGGTCTTGAATATATTACGGCACTATATCATACCTCAGAGTGTGTCGCTGCGGCGGTGGGACCAACAAGTAGGAATATGCATGGAGAGATTATGTTACGATGAAGAAAAAACACACACAAACGAACGAGGGACGACATCGCGGCAAGGAAATCCCTGCAAGTGGAGTCTCCCATCTCCTCCCTCCCTTTTAGAAATCTCTTTTTCGCTTCGCATCACTTCAATTGCTCACGTGTTTGCTCCTTATTTTCCTTTTTCTCCTCCCCCTCTCTCCACATTGATCTCGAGCGCGTTTTTTCCCCCCCAACTGATTCCCGATGGAAGCGCTGCTGATGCAATCCTCTGCTTCTTCCATATAAGGACGTGCCCGTGTTGGATAACAGCAGCAAAGTATGCGTTGTGTTTTGTACATGTGTGCGTTTCGAAATGTGTAGGATGTGCAAAACGGAGATGGAGAAGTCAGGTTGAAAACATGGAGACAATTGGTGGCACAACGCAGCAGACATGATGATAATGGCAGGGGTTAGTGTAAGCCTGGAGGCCCCCCACGCCGTCAACAGAGCGCATGACATGGGCCGTAGGTAATTCAGCAGAAGGGGATTCCAAACTGTGTAAAAAAATGTAAACACAATGGCTAGCTTTAGCGTGTGACAGGGCCCAGTGTCAGGGGCCTTTTTCTTTTTCTTTTTTTTAGAATGTGCTGCGTTTCATCCGACGATATCGCTGACATTTTCAAGAGGGCACTTATGTCCTTTCAAATCTTCACTACCGGGGTGGCCACTGCAAATAATTTGTTTTTTGGAGTGTGTAGATTCAAAGGGATTCACTTCCTAACATGACTATCCACAGTTATCGAGCTTTAATCACGTTTGAAACACTATGAACCATGAGGTCAAGGCAGTTTTCCCACAGGCACATGTTCCCTTGTGTCTTATATGTTTGTTAGTTTCTGTTTTTGTCACTGCTTGTTATATAATGTTAAATGTTATGGCTAGAGTGAAATTTGGCAACTGTAAGGCAGTATAAACTTATGGAAACAGGGGTGGATCCTTGGTGACATAAGATGGTTTCCCCAGATAACGATATTTGTCCAATATTGAACATTTAGAGACTATTTGACAACAATATTTTTCCCCCCACTCTGCACCAGTCTGTACGCACCAATGTGTTTGTCCTCATCGCATCAGATTTGTCCTTTTAAACAGACAATGAATGAAAAGGAAATAAGGTTTACACAATCATGTAAGCAATGTAATGTGTTAGTTTTGTGAACCCATGTACCGTTAATCTAGTACTCCCAAAGTTACTTTTTCAAATCAGTTACATGTTAGTTTTGATTAGGGCTCATCTCCCTGCCGCAATTTTTTCAGATGCACCTTTTGAAAAACTCCTTCTCCTTCATTATAACCACTATTTTGTAGCTGAAGAGTAAATAGTAGTGTAACAGCGATGTGGTGAGTTCGATTTGAAAAAACAACAGGCCTAAAACAAGCGCGTTCTGTTGTTGTAAATTGTCGCACTTTGATTCACTCATTTTGTTTTAGTGATGTTTTTCATTGCTTGAGAACAGGACGCGTGTTTATTGAATGGCATTGAGTTGTGGAAATCTGTCAACATAAAAGATAAATAAAGCTCAGTCAGCATCACGCATTTATTTTACGTAACACGTTAGTTTTCCAGGGCAGTAACGAGGTAACGTAACTACCGTATTTTCCGGACTATAAGTGGCACCGGAGTATAAGTGGCACCAGCCAAAAAATGCATA